>NW_009198258.1:78777-85470 GCF_000690835.1 Fulmarus glacialis
TTCCTTGGTAAGTTTTCATGCACACTTACATTTATGTGTAAGTTACTGAGAAGTTTTACATTTTATCCTTACTACACTTAACTGGTAATTATATGTTGCATTACATGTTTCAGTGCACTTAATTTCTACCAAATATACATTCAAGTATTTTTGAACCTTGTTCATTTTTCATCCTCTGCAAGAGAACTATTTAGGAAGAAAAGCAATTTACAGATTTCTTCAAATCATCTGTAACTCTAATTCCCCACAACCAGCTCAGGTAAATCAGTAAATAACTGCAGTACTTCCCTAATCATTGTGGTCAGTTTGAATGCATCTGCTTTTATAGAAAGTTATTGAATCACTTATATCATAATTATCAGCCTCTTCACAAACCTTTATTCAAATTCCTTCTTTGTTCCTGCTGGGAACATGTAGGGTGCTAACGTACGTTGATCAAGAAAATATTAAAGGTCATCGCATATTGTTTTGTTGTTGGTTTATTTGTTTGTTTTTTAACAGACTAGAGAGAATTTGTTCCACTCTAATGAAGTGCTTGTGTTTAAATTTGCTGCAGACCTTGAAGCAGTCTTCTGGACAAGACGACAACAGTGACTGAGCAACAAGGGATCGCAGCCACAAGCTGGCGCGGGAAATATAGCACTCGTGTCTGGATGAGCACTGCCACCGCGTGGGCCGGCCGGTTCCCACCCGGCTGAAGTAGACGGTGAGGTGGGTAACCCCGGACTCACGCAGATCACTTCTACATTTTGTGGTGTTTTCTATTTTCCTGAGAAAGAAACGATGGAAGGCCTGAAAATAAGATTTTATAAAACTTGATAAAAAAGAATTCTGAAATCCAAACTGGTATTCCCTTGCGGTATAAACAGCAACCTCGTTTAAGCTCTGGTCCTGTATTACTGAAATGAAGACTTCGGTATGTGGCTTGAGTTCTGAAGACAAAGGTATTTCCTTTAAAAAAAGTAGGGGTTTATGCCTTTCTCTTAAAAAACCCTGAAAACTAAAACCGAAACACCTCACACACCCCCGGCACCCAAAAAGCCCAGTCCTTACCTAGACAAACAAGAAGTCCGAGATGACAAGTTTACTAAAATAGGAAAAACCTCTGCATCCAGCAGGAGGAATCAGCAGAAGTCAGAGCTTAGTCAGCTTTATTCCAGCAATAAAGCAAACCAAGAAACTGTCACTAAACCACTTATTATTACACAGTCCATATTTTCTTACTTTATTTCTTATAATGTATATAATAGCTTATATGCTTTTAGTGATACATAACTGATGACATGGCCTTAGTAATGCATGCAACATCAAATCCAGTTTAACGGCTGTGAAGAGAAGCAGGTCACTTTAAAAAGCAGACGTCTCCTAGATTTTTAAGTCATTTATATATAACTGTATGTTTGACTTTACCTTTAAAATAAAATATTGTTCTGCTTGTTTGTTAGAGTTTATTATTTTATATCAACAAATAATACCAATGATAAGATAACTAACACTGTCAGATACGCGACTCTTGCTATGACTGCTGGATACAGATATTTCTGCCTAGAATTTTCATGTTCACACAGTAAATCATTAAACCAGTTTATCAAAACTGAATAGTTAACTGATATATTTACTTCTTTCAAATATTTTAAATTTCTATCAATACAGCATGACTTTAAATACTCAATCGTATCATGTTGGATTACACTATGTGACGTGGTAAGATGAAATGGTAAAACTATTAAGGCTGTACTTCTAATTAAAAAAAAAATATATATATAAAATAGATGCTATTTTGCATGAATAGTTACTTCACCATGCTTAGGCTCAAAAAATTGCTCCATGTAGGCAAACCTGTAGTATTAGTGTCTGCCCAACACTGTGTCTTAAGGAACTGAAGGGGGTAAATTAGCAGCCTACAAGTTCCAAGGAGAACTGGCAAGTCTGAGGAGAATCGGGGAGACCACCCTTTAGCTCCTAATCTGCACAGAGGCTGGAATTGACCAGAAATATAATGGAAGATGGTTGGAAAAATGTGAAATGGATTTGAAACTGAAATTATGGAACCTGAGGGTGAGGTGGCTCAGCTGATGTTGACCAATTGCATCAATGGATCCTGCTGAGCCTAGAAACAAAAGACATCACTCGTACAGGGAAAACTTTTGCCTTTAGATAACTTAGTAAATGCTAGTAACTTATCTGTAAAAGACTTGATATTCAAGTGAAAGCTGGTGTCCAGATAATGAACAAAAATACCACACAGGGTGTTTGAGGTGAACCATGGATTAACACAGTGGCATGACAAGATTCTTTGGTTTGTTCTTCATTTGTTTCCTAATAATATTTACTATCTGATTTACCTTTTTGACTGCTGCTGAGCATTGTGGTTACATTTTCATGGAACCATTCATCGTAACTACAAAAAATTACTGAGAGCCCAGTATTTCATATGGGAAGTTAGGATTCTTTTTACACTATCTGAATCACTCTACTTACACTGAATTCATGTGCCATTACGTTACATTATCCAGTTACTCAGTCTTACAGGGCCCTTGGGCAGCTTTTCGTAGTTGACCTTATCTTTACTACCCATGTCATCGGCAAACACTATCACCTTGTTGCTCACTGCCTTTTCTAGGCTGTTCATGGCAATACTAACACTTCAGAATCCAGAACTGAACCCTGCAGAACTAAAATTCTTCCACTAAAAAGACTGATTATAAGTTCACAAAAACGGCTGTCCTGGATCAGATTGATCCAGCTCGTCCAGCACTCTGCTTTCAGCAGTGGCAATCAGAGATCCTTCTTCAGGAGAGCACGTGAGCCTGCCTGCTTTCTGCAGCCCATTTTCCGAACATACCCAGCAGCCACTACTGTTACATTGGGGACCTCCCTGACTAGTTCTTTTAGCAATCCCTCAACGCATTTCTTGTCCATGAGTTTTTCTAATCCCTTCCTGGACCTGCCCACACTCTCTGCCGCCACAGCTCCCCGTCACCCCCCCTGAAGTCCTTCCCTATATCTATCTGAAACTGTCCTCCCACCAGCCCCAGCAAGCAACCCCCATTCTAGTGCTGCAAGATTGGACGAATAACTCTCACCTTATCCACTGCCTTCGTTTCGTAAGTCTTGATCATGCCCCAGCCACCTCCTCTCTAATGTCAGCAATCCTGGCTTTCCAGTCTTTCCTCTTAAGGAAGCTGATCCCCTTGGCCCTTTGGTTGCCCTTCTCTAACCTGCTGTATCCTTCTTCAGATGCAGAGACCAGAACCACACACACTACTCCAGATGTGGGTGCACCAAACAGAAACAGCAAAACAGTGCCCTCTGTCTTCTTCTCAGTAGCCTCTCTGAGGACAGTCACCATTCTCCTGACTTTCTGGCTGCCACGGCACACTGAGCTGAGGTTTTCAGGGAACCGTCAATGGTGACTCCAAGAGCTTTTTCTTGAGTGGTGGCCACCAGTTGTGAGTTCAGCACCATGTAACCATGGTTTAGATTATTCTACCCAAGACATCATCTTACCTTTGTGTACGCTGAAGCTCATGTGCCACCTTTCTGCTTCCCTCTTCCTTTTTTTTGGCAATTTATTTTTGCCCTCTTTTTAATTTTTCAACTCAACTATTTCTGCAGGTAAGAAATCACTTTATGCTAAAGCACCCAGTCTCCTCAAAAGCCTCTGGTATGGTACTTCTTTTTTAATGCTTTCTGAAAATCTAAGTAGACTGTATAAATCACATCACCTGCATCTACAATCCTACTCAGTAAACTTTAGTAAAAGCTGATGAGCCTTAGATGTAGCAAACCTCTAGAACTGTATCCAAACTCAGGCAGAACCAGGCCCTAACACAAAGCAAGGACAGCTTTTGTGCTTCTCTGCACAAAAAAAGTCGAGGTGAAGACGACAGACAAGCATTCTATACCTTCCAAGGGAAACCCATACACCAGAAGCCTTCCCTGAAATGTGCTGCTGCCCTTTTCTGTCACCATCCATTATGCTGTTCTGATACTGTAAGAGGTCTCAAGCATGCTGGAGAATATAACCCCATCAATGAACATTAAAAGATTTATTCCTTTAAGTTTCTGTTATAAAATTCAGCTGATGTAGCTGCATTACTTGGATGTGAGAAATTCCCTGAGTGACAAAACTGGTGTTTAAGTCTGTTAAGCTCTGTTCCACTTAGTCAATTGAAATTTTATTGATAGAATAAAAGAAAGAGATGCCACTTGGAACAGTGGTGTTGATACATGAACTAGAGCCAGAATCTAAGTTCTATAAATATAGATATGGCTTCAGTGAGGTACTGCATGAGATAAAACTTTTTTCCACATATTTAGTAAGTAACATCTTTAAATAGTAAAGCAAACCACAACAAATCTGAACATTTTAGTATTTGTGCTCTTGACTCAGGTGATGGCAGAATCTCAGTAAACACCAACGATTGAAATTTGGTGGAACAGGCCCATGCACTCAAGACAGGCCCGTCAGGCTGTCATCTACACTAATAGCCCGCTATGAATGGTCTCTACAGAAAGCTGAATACATCAGGGATCATGTATTTCACATAACGTGTATAAACCGATGCCCTCTGAAATATTTCATGTGCTTATTAACTGACCCATCTAGAAGTGGAGCATCCACAACCAACATCACGTGGGAGTCAACCAACTGACAGACTGATCAAAAGAAAAGAGAAACAGCCCTCAAAATTCCAGCATACCCAAATCCCTAGAAGAGCCACTAGTAGTTCACTCCTTGGATGACCAGGTATCTCAGGTCCTGGGCTGCAGATGAGGACTTCAAGGCCATGTGTATTCAGAAATCAACTGCACAAGAATATGAGGTGGGATAATAGTCAACTTAAAGCACCACTTGGAATCCCCTGCTCTTGCTGATGAGGCAACTCCAAACAACAGACACCAAAACCTGCTGAGAAGAAACCTCTCACTGAGTGCAGATCAGAACTGGTATTTATAATCCCCTCTTGCAGAGGCAAACTAACATTCCTCTGGTAAGAAGACAGCAGATACACATACTACACTTCAGCCTTTGACTCATCTCAGCTTACTCTCCAACTCTTCAACTCAACTTAATCTAGTTGAAGATGTCCCTGCCCACAGCAGGGGGTTGGACTAGATGACCTTTAAAGGTCTCTTCCAACCCAAACTATTCTCTGATTCTACGAAAAAGAGAGCAATTAGCCAGTGTCATTTTCTGATTGTCACCAATCCTACTATTCAGACTGCAAACATTACTATAAATATTTTTCCTCTAAAACACATTTAACAAGTTCTTGTTAATAATCTATTTTACAAACAAGCAAAAAAGAAAACCAGTTCTAAAGTCTACAGATAACACTAAGCTTAGTCCCCTACTGCAGCAAGCAAAAGCATTACTTTTACAAACCATCTATAAAGTCTTGGGCTTTTGCTCCTCCTTAACCTTTTGAAAGGCTGCTCCTGAACATCAGTGCTCTCTGACGGTTAGAAATTTTCATATATTATTAATCTTAAAATCTATGTTAAATTATTCATGTATCAACATCATTCTTCAGCTCAATTTATTCCCTTCACAGTGTTTACCTTGATCGCTCAACAGAAAGCAAAAAAGGCCTTTATTCCGCTAAACTAAAAAAGCCAAATGCTTCTTTCAACAGACTCTTAATTTCCCTACCTGTCCTAGGCACATCTTCCAGCATCTGTTCCACTTCATCTTTTTACCTGAGAATGATTAACATTAGACAAAGTATTCTAGAGTTTTGTTCATGGATAATAATAACTTCTTCTTCTGGATCATCATAGGTCAGCATTCACTTTTTCCACAATTGCATATCTTGTAACTACCTAACACATATTTTGGTTTTGTGTTGCTTTCAACTGGTAAGAATTTCTTCTGTAAATTGTGTGCTTACAAGTTTGCGACTGCAAACCCTTGTTCTTTAACTTGTTATTGTACTTATTTAATCCTCTAGTTCTCAGGATCACCCAATTCTTTCTGCGTAGTACTGTAACCTTCTTCTATAGTGCCAATGCCTCCCAACTCTTCATCGCTACCAAATTAAAACAGTAAAGTTTTAATTGTACATCAAGATTTTTATTAAATATTTAATAAGATTGATCTCAAGAAAGATCTTCAAAGAACTATTTTTATAATCTTTTATACTCAGATTTGAGGGATTTTCTTTCAATATCACTCACCATAGTTTGCCTCTAGTTACTTCCCCATCCTCTTTACAATTCTGGCGTTATCCCTATCTTTTCAGCACAATAACAATTTCCTTTGTGGCAGCTGAACAAAAACTTTAGTGTTGCCTAGGAAAAAAAAAGAGAACTACTCCATTTCCCTCAAAAACTTACTTTATCAACAACAGTTTTGAGGACAGGTTAAAAAAAAAAAGCTCTTCTGGCAAAAATATGTATTGCCTTTCAGCTTCGCTTATCTTCATTGTTTTCTCCTAAAAAGTATGTTCTAAGGCAGCACGCCACAGGGGCTGCACACTCACTAACGCCCTGTGAGGAGAGCAGCCCCTTTCCTGTCCCTGCGTCCCTCCCGCGGTAAGGGCAGGCAGCGCACCAGCCCCCCCCCGTTCTCCCATCAAACGCCTTCCCACCGAAGGAGCACCGACCGCGCTCCGCCGCATCCGGCCTCGGGCCGGGCACTGCCCAGGCCCCGCGTCCCTTGTGTCGCTGCTTGCGGTGCCTGTCACC
>NW_009198259.1:0-12723 GCF_000690835.1 Fulmarus glacialis
GCCAAAGTGCAGGACCCGGCACTTGGCTTAAACATAAACTTCAAATGCTTAAACATAGGTGCCTGGTGACTTTGTACATGGGACATCCACATAGTGTTGGCAAGTATGTCCCAAGACTACCATTAGCTCTTCATGGGCAGCTTGAGGCTGGATAGTACCCTAGGGCATCTACAGTGTCACAAGATACCTATGCTTATGTAGCTTAACCACTCACCAACTGCTGATAGAGGGAAACCTTGAAACTATGAAGTGTGTTTCCTTTAAACTTGGATTGTTTTTCTGGTGAGTGAAAAGTACAGGAAAAAAAAAAATATGGAATGCCTGGCCTGTATTTGTATAAATTGTGCGATAGTGTAACATGTTCAGAGAAACACCTTGGCCACTGCTTGAAGAAGTGTACGTCCTATGAGTCAAGTCAGATTGGGAAAACATTTTTCTGAGTTGTTTCCAAAGGTATGCAGTACATTTATGTGTCTCAGATATTGATAGTGTATCCATATTAATTTATCTTTATTAATCTCAGACGGGTAGACCTGAGACATCATAAATAAACTATGCTTCATTTCCCAAAAAAAACTTTTCACTTATCTGTCGGTTCTGTAAGTGTAAGGGTGTGTGGAAGGTGAGAGCATCTGTTTCATTAAAGTTATCATCTGATGAGGGACATTTTCAATGCAAAGGGGACAATATATAAAGGAGGAAACGCTAAACAAAAACACACAGAGACACAAACCTGGTAACAGAGATAACAGAGATGACGGCAAAGACCAAAAGTCCCCAGTGACTCGTTGGGCAGTTAAGAAACTCCAGGCACAGTGTTTGAAAGGGCCAACCTAGACTTTGCCAATCATAAGAAGGGGGAACAAAAGGAACATTTGGGACATTTGAGAGGGGGTGGTGGAAGCATGTGAACTAATAAAAGAATGTGTAGCTGAAGGGAATCAGGGAGGAACAGGGAGGGGAATAGACAGAAAGGGGCATAAAGGTGTAAAACCAGGCTGGTCAGTACGCTTGTCTGGCCAAGTTCTGCACCTGATCACACAGTTTGTCCTATCTTCTAACTATTTTCTTAACTGTCTCTCTGTGTAGTTTCATCTCTGTTTCATGTGTGTGAGGGTTGCCAGGACTGAGTGCCAGCAACTGGTGGGACCAGTGTGAGTGGATTTGGGGTCAGCAACTGGAGTCAGACCAGGGGTGTAGGCACGCTGGGCCCATGGTGTCACCTGTTGAAGGTCTTGGTGACAACTACTGGAGAAGATGAGGATCTCTGTTGCCAGCCACTGGGGCACAAACAGTGTGTGTCCCAAAAATTAGCTATTGGGGGACACTGGTGTGAGTGAGGAGAGGGGCTCAGTGCCAGCAGCCAGAGCAGGACTGCGGGTCACAGCCTGTGTGGCTGGTGCTGGCTCCGGTGTGGGGAGCGAGTATCTATATCTTCACCAAACCTGGTGCGCATGGGGGTGTGCGTGTCATTCACTAGCAAATTTCAGGCTAGACTAGATGGTGAGTAGGAGGTCCTAGGTCTGGGCTGGGGTATCAGGTGGGTGGAGCATCCATGTTAGTATGTAGGGGGATGTGCGAGTGTGGGGTGCCTGTGAGATGAGTGTGTGAGTGTGTTTATCTGTTTGATCATGAGCACCAAGCTGGACCAGCGGGTGAGTAGGAGACCCATGGAATGATTAAGAGGGCCTGGGACCTGGGCAGTGGTATTGGATGGACAGAGGGGCTGTGATGGTACTTGGAGGATCTGTGAATGTGCATGTGCTTGTGAATCTAGAAAGGGCTGTGTGTGTGCTTTCACTAGTGAACTTCAATCCTTACCAGCTGAAGAGGAGGAAGGGGATTTGGTGTCTATAGTTATGTTCTACGTGAGTCCTATATGGAGGTGCTGTTGAAGGTAGCACCTTGTCTGTGGCAGTCTGTGTAGCCAGCTAAATCCTTTGTCTGACTGTGTGTGCATGCATGTGTGTGCGTGTCTCTGGGATACACACTCAGCTGCACTACTGGCTGAACCTGCAAAAGAGAAAGCAGCAGCCACATCCATTGACCTGGGCTGGAGATCCCTGGGTCCCTAGGTGCACCAAGCTGAGCTCCAGTGGTGGGGCAGGAGGAATCCCTGGACTCCCAAGTTGCTGGAGGCGGTAGCCACTCTCAACCACCATTAACTCAAAGAATGTCCTGAAGACTCTTTATAAACCAAGCCAGGATAATGTTTAATTAATGAGGTACTCAAGTTTTTACTAGAAAGCCAGACATATCTATATGCTCCTTAAAATTTTTCAAGGACCTTCTTATTTCTCCTCAAACTCTGAAGATCCTTACACAGATAGGGATAGTTGTCACCCCAATCTTTTAGTCTTATTAATTGCTGCAGTTACATTGCATTTTTATTGTGTTTCTGAAGTTTGAAAAGAGTAGATATTTTTCAAATTTAAACACCAATGGATAAGCAAAACTTTTCAAACTCTACAGTTTCAGCAAGGCTTGGATTTATCTGTAGATTGATCACAGTGAACGTGTGTACCACATCTTGGCACATATGGATGAAATAGGAGATTAGACTTTTGCAGATATAACTTGTCCTTTTGGAAATAGTAGTACAGTTATAAACCTCTCGCAGCTATCCATACTTCTGCATCTTTAATGTGTAGTCTCCAATAAAAAATAAGTTTGGTTACATGGAAGAATAGGTTTTAAGGGGGCGGGAAATCACAAAGCGACATTGCTAAGTACTTAGAAATTCAGTCTTAGGAGTTAGGCAGAGGTAAAGTAAAACATAGACGTTAAAGTTCTTTGCCTTGATCTACAGCTGCTGGAGGCACACAGTAAGATCAGAATCTTTGCTCTCATGTTTCTATTTCATTCTTAGACCTTTAGGGTAGAAAAAAAGCTTAAAAACATGAGCTGAGCACACACAGCACCAAAAGTGGTCTCAAATATCCTGGAACAATGCCAGGAGATGTGAATGGTTCTTTTCAGTCTGAACTTTGAAACTCTCTTCAAATTTAAGAGCAAAAGAAAGCTTGCTACTTGGCTTGTGCCACCTTGCTAAGCTGTGTTATGTTTCCCATCAGTGCTACATCCTGTGCAAATGTGTATTACAACACATTCTGCTGCAACCTATTTATAATGGAGTCCATGCTGACCATGCACAAATAAACAAAATCCTTCAGGATAGACCCTTGATGGATTGTTTTGAAGGTCAGTGTCTATTGAGGACAAATTAAGGAAGAGTCTTGATTTTTCCTAGACAAGCAAATGTAAACAGTTTATTAAGCTGTATTTTCATGTGAAAAAGCACCATTTTACTTTACATTACAGTCACGGCTACACCCCCCCCCCCCCCAAAACAAAAAAAAAAAAAAAAAAAGGATAGCAGCTTTCACTTGAATCGATTCAATAAATCCTTACTAACCTATTTGTATTTTATGGTAGTTCTCCTTTAACCTTGAAGTTGAACAGTTTCCCGCTATGTAAAGAACTGGAGAAGAGGAGGCTGAGGGGAGACCTCATCGCGCTCTACAACTCCCTGAAAGGAGGTTGTAGCGAGGTGGGGGTTGGTCTCTTCTGCCAAGTAACAAGCGATAGGACGAGAGGAAATGGCCTCAAGTTGCGCCAAGGGAGGTTTAGACTGGACATTAGGAAAAACTTCTTCACTGAAAGAGTGGTCAAGCCTTGGAACAGGCTGCCCAGGGAAGCGGTCGAGTCCCCATCCCTGGAAGGATTTAAAAGACGTGTAGATGTGGCGCTTAGGGACATGGTTTAGTGGGCATGGTGGTGTGGGGTTGACGGTTGGACTTGATGATCTTAGAGGTCTTTTCCAACCTTAATGATTCTATGATTCTATGATTCTATAAATCCCTGCTTCCATCTGAAAAAGTGAAGCTTCATACTTGTACAAATTATGGCATGTAATATTAGCATACACGAATGGCCAGTCTGTTTCTACCTTCTTGTTATTGACTTGATTTTAGTAAATAGTTTGTATCTCAGATAAAGTCCATTCTTACCTCAGTAGCTGAGACAAAATGGGTATATTATAAAGTACATCTTCTTCCTCTGTTTGTGTGGAATAAGTTCTCACAAATGTAATTTAAAATTATTTTATTAATTAATTTATTTAAGTAATTGATTTATCTCTCTGTTTCTTCCCACACCATAGATATACAAAGACAGAGAAAAAGCGAAAGGAGAGATTGAAGGTATATGTAATTACCTATGCGACATTTGTTTAAAATCCATATGTATATAGTCTGATTCTGCAATATTTTGAATGAACTCTGTCCTTTTCAAGTATTTATAAATATACAGCTTTCAAGAAAAGGCAAATATTTTGTAGTAACAATAAGAAGATCTGTCATCTGCCCCAGAGAGTTTGTGACCTGTTTTCACAGATGTTGTTATTAAAGAAAATCACTGTAACAGCATAAATGGAATACAGATATGTAGAAATAAACACAGGAAATAATTGAGCAGCATCTAGAGGAGAATATCCCATAACCCAGCATTGAAAAAGAGAAGAGCGCCAACAAAGACTCTATTCACCTGCTTGCCAGCTGTGGATCTACAAACCGGTGGATAAGGTTGTATTTTAGGGTCTATTGGTTGACTGTAGAGCAAGCGGCACAACAAGGTGCAATAGGTTCTTTAAAATAAAAGGTGTTCAACCACCTGGAAAGCTAAGCCACAGCTGAGAAGTACTGAGCATGAACAAAACTAAAAACCCTTAAATGCACTCAATTATTTAATGACACATTTTATCTGTAACACAGATTATTAGTTTGGACTCTCTGGTAGCCTTTGAGAATAAACACAAAATCCTACCACAGTTAAACTTACTCTTGCTTGATGTTGGTGGAGTTTTGCCAATTTGTATCAACTATCAGCCCGGTGTAAGAAGTCAAATTATTGTTTTCATAGAAAATTTAGAATTCCACATAAAGTGCAGATGCCCTTATCTCAGACAAGTTGTCAACTTCATTGTTTTGCAGGGCGATATCCTTTTTGCAGTGGGTGAAAATAAGAGTAACATATGCTGAAAGTTTGTATTCCAGTTGTTTATTTTGTCCTTTTGCATTTTTCAGGTATCTATCTCCCTCCTTTTCAATGGGAGATGTGAATTTGGCCTATCAGCTCTTTTCTGAATCTTGCCAATTTTAAGCTGAATTGCATTATAGAAGATTGCATTATAGAATTGAGTTCAATGCCATATAGGGCAATGAAGTAAATTCAACACAACAGATTTCTGCCGTTTCGTTTCTACCTCAGGGTTTTTAGGCTGCCCTGCTACAGTGTTCTTAGATCATCATTTAGCTTCCTAGAAACTCATCTAAAATATGAAGTAGCTGAAAACAAAATAACCTATTCATAATCTGTGCAAGCAGGTTTAATCACTAACATGTACTATGTTAGTCTGTGTGCTCAGTCATATGTTCTAAAGAGATATAAAGAACTGTTTGAAATAAAGGCAACCATCCCTTCTGTCAAGAAACCTCTAAGTGATTTACTAGTAGTAATAATTCTATGAATCATTTAGTGCTTCCCATCATCCAAATCACATTAACTCACTGTTACGAAAACTCTCCTGAGGTAAATAAACATTTCAGTCAATGTTGCGACAAGATTATACAAACAAAACACACATAGTAAATTGCTTTAGAAATTGTGGGTCCTGATAATACCCTCTGTCTTTCTGCTGCAGTGAAGACTCCTCTGGATCTGTGTTTCCTTGCTTACTAGCATAGGAAGGCTAACTGACTATTGGCATCAGTCATAATGCATAATGACAAGTATATACATAAAGAAAAATGAGTTGTCATTAAAAAACCATTTAATATAATGTGTGCAAAAAAGCCCTATGGATTTCACCATTATCAGCATCCCAGCCAATAATTATCTGCAAATTATAATATAATTTAAGTATTGGTTACCTTGCATTGTTTATACACTTTTAGTACTGATACAACTGTCAGCAATTTAGATGATGAACCAGGGTTATTCATACTACAGCTGTATGTAGAAGTTCAAATCAGAATCGGGAGTCCCCACAGAAGAGCAACAGCAGTGGCCTCTTCCACAGGAAATGTCTCAACCTTAGTCTGAAAGAGGTTGCATGAACAGATGTGGCATGCATGGAAAGGATAAAGGGCAAAGAAGACTACACAGTCAGTTATGGCTCCTTTGATTCTTACCTTAGAAATCTCACTACTCTCACTCTCAAGGTATTGTATTGTTCTCTATAATCCCTACTGATTCTTAGGAATCCTTGGTTTTCTTTCAGCCCTTTCTAGGCTCTCAGTAAACTAGCTACAACTGTTTTGCCCACTTCATATGGCTTCAAATCACTAAAAATGATACGAAGTTGATGTTTTGGTTTCTAACATATACACAAGGCATACTAAGCTCTTTACCCTGCAGATACTTGCATATTTACAGCATTTGAGACAGGCTGCATATTTACAGGGTGTGACTACTGTTTCTTTCCCTGAATATCTTTGTATCTAATGCTTAGAAGTCTGTTGCTTATATGCTAGCTTTACTTGCTATATTCATTCATATCTGCCAGTAAAGCGTGTTATAAGGCTGACTCGAAACATACTGAATTACATTTTTCAAAATCCCTTTGGTGGGCCTCGGATCAGGGCTTATCTATTAGATTAGAATGTCAACACTGAAAATTAAACATGCATATTTGAGAGAAAACCATCATCTCTCATTTTGATATAGTTGGTCTGTATTCATAAAAAGGTCCTGACTTAGCTAATTAGGGATATACTTTATCCCTATTCAAATGCTGCTGAGGGAGGCACATCTGAATATCTCATTGTGTAAAAGATGGCTGATTTTGTTTATTTGCTTTTAGTTCATTCACCAGAGCTGAAGAAATTATCTCAGCATTAGGCCATTTCCCTCACATTTTGACACTGAAGAGAAGAAAAGCATAAAAACACGAACAGTATGACTTTGCTAAGTATGTAATAAGGGCAGAAGGACAGCTGAACTTTTGTGACTTTCTTTTCAGCCACAGAAGTCCTTCTTTCCAAGTGCCATACATAAGTGAGGGAAAACATTGAGTTTTTCAAGGAGCGTGGCTTGCAAGACAGGCTCTTACAGTCAGTTTCCCAAGCAAGATCTGCTTTGCACCACCACACTTCACTGAAGTAAGGACTACTGACAGACATGGTTTCCAGACGCTATACTGCCAAGAGCATTGCTGACCTTTTAGAAAGATACTATGAGGCACTGTCTCTCTCTAGAGCCATTGTCATCATACTAATAGAAAAAGGGAGTGCGCATGACAACATAGTCAGCAATAAGATTTCTAAATGTGGGGTTTGAACCTTCTGTGAATCCCGAGGGACGTTTGAGTTGGAGTTCAGGACATTGTCATCGTACTAATAGAAAAAGGGAGTGCACATGACAACATAGTCAGCAAAAGATTTCTAAATGTGGGGTTTGAACCTTCTGTGAATCCCGAGGGACGTTTGAGTTGGAGTTCAGGATGCATAGCATTTTATTTGCATGGAGCAGACTGCATTTCCTCCCAGGGAACAATAACAGGGGATTTCTAAGAGGCTACTCTCAAAGGATTTTTTCCCATGTCCATTTTTGAAGCAGTAATACACATAGAAGACTCTGAAGAGGATCAAGAAGAAAAATGTCTGTCCCAGGGGATAGAATTTCTGTGATTGCGTTCCACCTTTATCTGAGGAAACAGAATTTCTGTATGTTTTGTAAAATTACGGTGACTCATAGGGTCATTACCAGAGAGACTACTGTACAAAGTGACATTTTTCATACATATAAAGAGAAAGGTAACTATTTGTACCTAACTGAATCCAGCACATTCTGAAGAAAACTTACTGAGTATCTCAGGTCCAAAAGGTCAACTGAGGATAATTTATTATCGTGACCGATACATTTTTCATGATAATACAAGCTAAAATGGCTCACAACTCAATTCCTGAAGAAGATGAGAATTCTCCTAGGTTTAATACTGCAACCTTCCTAAGATTTAAAAAAAAAAAACACAACACACTAATGTAATAGCAGTCCTATTACATTTACCAAAACTTTACTTGGGAATTTTAAATGATCTGTTAATTCCAAAATAATAATCACAAAACCAGCACTTAAATGGTGCTGGAAGCACATACCTGTAGTGTGGCTTGTGGAGATGGAGTCTGTTTTGCCCAACCAAAGCTGACTAAATGTTTCTGCTTGAATTTCTGGGATCAAGGAAAAATTATTTAGCTCACGTAGTGTTTCCACTCCTGCGGTTTCTGAGATCTACTGCAGGACTGAGGGCATCGTACATGACAGCATGGAATGCAACTCACATTGCCCCTGAGCTAAATGTCAACCAAGCTAGGCCCAGGATGAGGGCAGGGTCATCACATCAGCATAGCACAATAATCAGGTATAACCCAGGTAATTGTTCTAGACACAGCACCCCACTGGCATAGCCGTGCTTCCTTCAGACCTGAGCTGCCTGAATCACGCGGGTGTGTCCATTTACCAATAGCTTGAGGCAATAATGTGTTGACACAGCACTTTGGAAGCACACAGAGCTTCTACCTCCTGAATGAATCTGGTTATATTAGTTCCCATCAGGGATCACTCTCCAGCCTTGGGATGTCGCATCTTGTGTTTCTAAACGCAGAACGTCTCACTCAGCAGAAGAAGGAGGCTGCGCCTAAGCTGCCTATTAAGAATGGTTCCTGACCCATGCTAACTTTTGGGCTGAGCCAGGGAATTGTCTGGGAGACTGCTAGTTGTTTCAGGCCAAAACTGTATCAGTGAGCTTGCTAATGGTCGTACAATATGGATGATTATACATTGGCTTCTGTGCTCTGGGCTTGCCCTGGCAATATTGCATTTCTAGTAGAGTCATGGCCATAGTTGACAAGGTATTGTATGAGCTGAACCTGGACTAAATAATTCTGAATGTCAACAGGACTCATTCCAGTGTTGGAGCTTTATCACATGGCTTTCTGTTAGTTCAGAGCAAGCTAAACGGTGCTTGCAAAATAACATGCAAATATATTATAACCTAGGCCATTATATAATGAGATCCTCATGCTATAAGAAATTACATGTTCCAGAAATTTCTGGTAGTTTGTGCAGAAGTGGAAAAAAAACACAATTCTTTGTAAAACATGGAATTTTACATAACATACAGTTAGGTATCTGGGCAAACTAAATCAAGAAACTGCTGCTGATTGATATCTCTCTCATGTCTATAGCAGTGTTTCTATGGGCTAAGATTGTCTGTGAAGGATATCCCAAAGTATTAGTAATTCATACCACTTTATCATGGACATGTCTATGTGATTGCAGAGTTTGATCTGATGCTCTACTCAAATGGTTTTCTGTTAGAAGACTGTAACAGTGTCTTGTCTTTCTTCTTCTTTGTACTGTTTCACACTTTTATCTATACTCCCTGCCATGGTCCCAAATACTTTCTCCCGCTTTAACTAGTCACATACCTCATTCCACTGCAGTACGTAGCTGAAATGCTCCCTCCTGCCTGGCTTGTTGCATCCTGGATGTCCAGGTCTTCCGAAACTGTAAGCCTGACAGCAAAGAACTACCACAATATCCAGGAATAAGTCCTCCCAGGACAAGAGCAGGAGATATGGCAGCACTGAAGATGGCAGCAAGAGAAACCTTTGTCCCAAATGTGACCATAAGGGTAAAGGTGATCATCTGCCTGAGCCTTCTCCAAGAACCAATGAGCTCAATTCCCTTTCTGCCTTTGCCTTCATCTTTCTGACTGTCATTGTAAGTACTAAAAATATACACTGCTGTCTGTATTGGGTGTTCATGAAAAGGTGCTGGCAGCAGAGGGTTTCAGAGGTGGCCTCTGTGAGAAGACTTCAAGGGCTGCCCTGTGCCCGACACAGCCACTTCCAGCTGACTCCAACAGACTAAGCACAAGACACTGCTTAGCCCATCAGCCAAGCTGGTGGCACCTCTGGGAAAATGTATTTAAGAAAGGGCAAAACACCACACTGGCAAGGGAGGAGGACAAAGAAAGAATGAGAAAGAGCCGTGCAAACAGTCAGAGAAGAAGGAGTGGGAGGAGGTGCTCCAGGCAGATATTCCCCTGTAGCCCATGGAGGACCATACTGAAGCAGATATCCACGCTGCAGCTCATAGAGGGCCCACACTCTGGAGCAGGTGGATATACCCTGAAGGAACTATGGCCCATGGAGATCTCATGATGGAACAGGTTTATCCTGAAGGAATTGCAGCCTGGGAAGGAACCATGCAGAAGCAAGGGAAAAGTATGTGGAAGAAAGAGTGGCAGAGAGAAGCTGTTATGGACTGATCACAACCCCCATTCCTCATCCACCCATACCGCTCAGGATGGGGAGGAGGTAGAAGCATCAGAGTGAAGTTGATCTGGGGAAAAAGGGGGAGGTGTTTGTAGTTTTGTCTTTGTTTCTCACCATCCTACTCTATTTTTAACTGGCAATAAATTAAATTAATTTTCTCCAAGTCGAGTCCTTTTTTCCCATGACAGTAACTGGTAAGTGTCTTTATCAGTCTTTATTATGACCCATAAGCTTTTTCATCCTGTTTTCTCCCCCTGTCCTGTCAAGAAGGGGAGTGAGTGAGCAGCTAGGTTGCAGTTTGGCCCTTAGCTAAGGTTAACCCACAAGTGTGAATACAACTCATTGTCTCTAAACCTTGTTCACAACTGTTGTGGCCAAACTATAGGCCCTACAATAATAAAATAAATATTCTACAGTAGCATAACATTTGTAACCTGCATCACTTTTTGAAGACTGCATATGCAAATTCTAAGCAGCCACTTCTTTTGATGGAGTTAAGTGGTTTGCATCAGTCAATGGCTTTCATTAAGATCAACATAAAACAGGCAAAGTGTTAGTCTGAACTATAACAGAAACACAGATAGAATAAAGATGGTGTAAGGACGTGTGACTTAGGGTCCTTTATATCACTCACAGTCTGCTAGGATGATACACATTTCACTGAACTTCACCCTTCCATGCTTATAGCCGAGTTATGCCCAAGACTCACTTCATAGTCAGTAGAGAAAAAAAAGCCCTTCTAAGATAAGATTCATTTCATCCTAAATCAATGTCTGAAGCAGGTCAAATGAATGATCCCTAAAAGCACCTGTTTCTCTCCACTGGCTAAAAAGGAAGCTTAACTCAGAAGGTGAGAAATTTGCATCGTACATACCAAGAAAGAGATGAAGTGAGTCTCACCTCTAACGACTGCTTGGTCCATTCTGTGCTGGTTTATCAATACTTCTAACAGATGCTTAAAGCAATACATTCAGGGTCTCTAGCACAACCCACAAAAATGAGCATTTGTACTGCGCCAGGTCATAAAAGATGTCATCCACTGAAATGTTTTGCACAAAATAGAGATGTCAGAGTTTATCATTTGACTCACAAACACTCAATGGCCTGTGAAGAAGACCTGCACACCTATTGAGGCATTTAGTACAAGTCGGATAGTAAAATATGAAAATATTGATCAGCAGTAAGGGAAAACACATTCAGAAGTCCCACAAGGACTGAGAAACCCCAGCTTGGTACCACAGAAATACAAGACATCAGCTTCGCAGACCATACTGGAATTGAAACTGAGTGATCAGGCATTCCTAATGTGATTAAGTGATCTGATTTCAAGGTTTTTAAAAAGTAATTGAGTTGAGTCAAAAATATTATTTGAGTGGCTTTGATACCTTATACATCACAGGTCAGTAAATCATCACTCACGAGAGGTACCTTAACCCCCAACTGTATGGGATTTGAATCAGGTTTCAACTCTGAGGAAGGACTTTGTTTCAAAGTGAATTCAAAACTCTCTCCTTTGCATTCTTTTTGTCCTTGGGTGAAGACTGGGGCAAGGCAGCTTTCCATTTAACGTGGTCCAGTCTCATCCACTGAGCCCTACGCTGCACCTGTCCTAGTGTTACTTCAACACCTCCAAGTGATATTGGTGCAACATGACTAATATTTATCATGACAATGTTTTTATATTACCCTTCCTATGTTAAACCTGTATCTTTTCTCAACACTTTCTGAGTAACATGAGGATGTCACACTTGGCTTTGCAGAACGTGACTTTTATGCACTTCCATTCTATGCATTGACATTTCTGGGAGAGGTGTGGCTTGAAAGCTCAGAGCAGAGGGAAAGGAAAGAACACCTAGGATGTAAAATTGCCAAGGAATATAAGTCTCCTCTAGACAGTATTCTGTTCCTGTACATTAGTTGCATCGTATTACCTGATGAGCAATCTCATTGATACAAACAATGATAGAAAGAATCATAGAAAGACAGCAAATGAGATTCTACTATGCAAGAATTAAAAGAGCGCCGCACCAGATCTCATGACATAGTCTACCCCAGAGACATCTGAAGCATAAAAAATTGGCTTGCCTACTTTGGCAAAACTGAGATTCTACCATGACTTGGGGAAGTTACCAAGATACTATTAAGATACCAGTATTGTCTTACTGTCATTGGCTTAGACTGATGATTTTCTGAGAATTTGAGGGGTTTTAAAATCTATATAATGAAATGTTGGGGAAAAAATCTTTAGTAATAAAGTCTGCCCTGGATTTGATGCACTATATGGTAATATTACAGTTGCTAAATTCAGAATAGCATCCATACACGACTTTATGTGAATCTATAGGCAATTCCATGGCTAATGGATGTTTTATAAGGGAAAACA
>NW_009198260.1:0-11814 GCF_000690835.1 Fulmarus glacialis
CCAACTGGATTTAACTCTATTCACCACAAATCTTTGGGCCCAGCTGTACAGCCAATTTTTTACGCCTGTCAAAGCCAAAGAGTACGCCTGTCCAAGCCACGAGCACTCAGTTTCTCCAGGAGAATGCTGTGGGCAATGGTGTCAAAGACTTTACTAAAGCTAGGTAGACATCCACAGCCTTTCCCTCATCCACTAAGCGGGTCACCTTGTCATAGAAGGAGATCAGCTTAGTCAAGCAGGATCTGCCTTTCATAAACCCATGCTGACTGGGCCTGCTCAGCTGGTTCTCCTGTACGTGCTGTGTGATAGCACTCAAGATGATCTGCTCCATAACCTTCCCTGGCACCAAAGTCAGACTGACAAGCCTGCAGTTCCCCGGATCCTCCTTCCTGCCCTCCTTCATGCCTTTCTTGTAGATGGGCATCACATTTGCTAACTTCCAGTCAACTGGGACCTCGCCGTTTAGCCAGGACTGCTGATAAATGATGGAAAGTGGCTTAGTGAGCACTTCTGCCAGCTCCCTCAGGTCCCATCTGGCCCCATAGACTTGTGTGTGTTTCAGTGGAGTAGCAGGGCACTCACCATTTCCCTTTGGATTATGGGAGCTTCCTTCCGCTCCCTGTCCCTGGCTTCCAGCTCAGGGAGCTGGGTACCCGGAGAATAACCGGTCATACTATTAAAGACTGAGGCAATAAAGGCATTAAGTACCTCAGCCTTCTCCTCATCCTTTGTTACTATGTGACACTATGGAGATTCTCCTTAGTCCTCCTTTTGTTGCCAATGTATTTATAGAAACATTTTTTATTGTCTTTTATGGCAGTAGCCAGATTAAGTTCTAGTTGGGCTTTGGCCCTTCTAATTTTCTCCCTGCATAAATAATCTCACAACATCCTTGTAGTCCTCCTGAGCTGCCTGCCCCTTCTTCCAAGGGTCATAAACTCTTCTTTTTTTCCTGAGTTCCAGTCAAAGCTCTCTGTGCAGCCAGGCTGGTCTTTTTCCCCCCTGGCTCATCTTTTGGCACATGGGGATGGCCTGCTCCTGAGCCTTTAAGATTTCCTTCTTGAGGAATGTCCAGCCTTCCTGGACTCCTTTGCCCTTCAGGACTGCCTCCCAAGGGACTCTGTCAACCAGGCTCCTAAACAGGCCAACATCTGCCCTCCAGAAGTCCAAGGTAGCAGTTCTGCTGACCCCCCTCCTTACTTCTCCAAGAATCAAAAACGCTATAATTTCATGATAGCTATGCCCAAGATGGCCTCCAACCATCACATCACCCACAAGTCCTTCTCTGTTTGCAAACAACAGGTTCAGCGGGGCGCCTTCCCTAGTTTGCTCACTCACCAGCTGTGTCAGTCTCTTCCGCACACTCCAGGAACCTCCTAGACTGTTTCCTCTCCACTTTATTGTATTTCTGGCAGACATATGGTAAGTTGAAGTCCCCCACGAGAAGAAGAGATAGCGACTGTGAGACTTCTCCCAGCTGCTTATAGAATATTTTGTCTGCCTCTTCATCCTGGTTGGGTGGTCTATAACAGACTCCCACCATGATATCTGCCTTGTTGGCCTTACCCCTGATTCTTACCCATAGACACTCAACCCCATCATCACTATCATCAAGCTCTAGACAATCAAAATACTCCCTAACATACAGGGCTACCCACCGCCTCTCCTTCCTTGCCTATCCCTTCTGAAGAGCTTATAGGAATCCAACTCCAGTTGTGCGAGTTATCCCACCATTTTTCCATTATGGCAACTATGTCTTAGTTTTCCTACTGCACAATGGCTTCCAGCTGCTGCTGTTTGTTGCCCATGCTGCATGCATTGGTGTAGATGCACTTCAGTTGGGGTATTGATCCTGCCATCTTTTTGGTGGGAGAAGATCTAATTCTACTTGACCATCCTCAGGCGCTTCTGTGGTTTCTAACACATCCATAACCCTTGCATCTTTTTTGCCGCATGGATCTCCATCCCCTACCTTCACAGACCGAAGGACCTCACTAGCACACTGTCCCTCAAACATCGGCATGCTGCCCCCAGGCTTATCTCTAGCAAGCCTGGTTTTATCCCTTTCCCCCTTCAAATCTAGTTTAAAGCTCTTTCAATGAGCCCTGCTAGCTCCTGTGCAAAGATCTTTCCCTGCTTTGAGATAGGTGTTCTTTAGAAATGCTGGTCCTTTTTTTTATCCATCATACTTCCCCGTGCCCTCCTATTGCCATGTCAAAAGCAGTGCTGGCCCACACCAAGCCATGATTCCCTTCTCAGTCAACTTTTTGGAGCATACACCAAGTTTTTATTTCTTAGTTGTGTGACAGTCAGCAAAACAGATCCCTGGTCAATCACTGCAACATCATGACATTAACACAGGTAAAACAGCACTAGTGATAACGGATGCCTCACTCTCACTTTAGTGCAGAATGCAGGAGAAACACATGACACTTACCTAGTAATTAAATAAAACAGCTGAAACCCGGTTGCAGCAAATTTCTCCACTTCCATCAAACTCAACAGAAATAAGCCCCTTTGGTAGGCACTTGCTGAGGTGGAAGGGGATACTGATGATTCTGTGAAGATGATGAAATAAGTGGAGGCTGCTGTTTGCAGTACTGTTATGCACCTTCTGTCAAGGCCAAAAGGGCAGGACTATATATTTTGAAAATGCTTTTATATTTTTTGGGACCGTGGACAGCCTCTGCTTTGCTTTGCTGTGATTTTTTCTTTTTTTTTCCTTTCCTTCCCTCTCTCTTGCTTTCCATCTGTCTCTCTCTCTTGTAATACAAACTAACAGCACTTGCTTTTAAAATAAGATTTGCAACATTGGTTCCTATTTGCTTTGATGTTATGAATGAAGTAAAATTCCATTCTGATTTCACAAGCCTGGATTTTGAATAAATTGAGATTAATTTTGGGGTGATGATGAAAGCTTGATTATTTCTACATGCTGACATCATGGTCATAAAAAGTTCATTGGACATAAACTTTTGAGGGACTGTTTGTCTCAGAAATAAGATTGTTTTTTAAATATTTCGCTTGTGATTCTGAAATCATACCATTGTTGTATTTTGTTCCTTGCTCTAATTTCTTTTTCATGACTAGGACTCTTGGTTTAAAATCTACACTGAATGCATCTCTGGTGACACTGATTCAATTTCTAGCATACATTGACTGATTCAAACTCTTCCATTTACTATGAGTTAACCTGAGAGCTGGCAATCTACCCCACATGAGCATTCGTTTCTGCCTCCAGTGTTAGAGGGACACCCAGAAGCTGAAATAATCCTCTCCAAGTTGAAAGTGCACCTGCATTTCTTCCTTTCTCTGAAAGGGGGGAAAGGAAGAAACAAGCTCCATTATTCTTATTCTCCCTGTATTAATAAGCTGTGGTCATGTCTTCTGCTATAGAGCTCCTTGTCCGAAGCGATCTCGGTTTACCTGCTGTGTCAGTCGAAAGAAGTTTATTGATTCCCTTCATTTGAAATCTTAATCCCACCAGAATCAAAACCTCACATGTATACATGATTTTGAGTGGTAACATTTTAGTGCAAACTGAATAATTTCAAAGCTAAGAGGGAAAAGAAAACACTTGCGTTTCATTTTACTTGGCAATTTATAATATTTAAGAATGTTGTCTTTTACATTTTCAGCACTGGTAATATTTCCTAAATTAGTATAATCTTTGTAAATAGAGTAAGCTTCTTAAAAGTACAAAAAAAGTAGCTTACTTTTGAACATTATGTCACCATGCAAATCTAGTTTCCTTTTTCACTCTGCTTAAGGTGATTTCCTGCAGAAGAATTATTTTTACAATATCTTATGCTAAAATTGTAAGAACATGGAATATATTTTTTCTGCATTTCCTGATCTTCATATCTCACAGAGATTGCAAAGTCTGCTTGATATTTAAAATAATACCCTGACATCAGCTATGCCATTATTTCCAACAAGCTGTCAGTCGCAGCAGCACTAAGTGTTTACCTTATTTCTGTCCTTTCAGCAGCAGAGTTCAGCTGGTTACCAATGACCTCTGCTATTCTGTATTCCTGCCAGATAAGCATCCACAACCAAAATCCTTCTCATTAGCTTGTGTTTACATTCCAGTGTTTAAAATTAGCACCTGAACACAATTCTGTGAGGGTCTATGGGGAAGCAGCTTCACGTAAATAAATATCTTGTGCTGTGCATGCTGGGTACAGGCTGGATCAAGCAATTGCCTTAGTAAGTGATCTTCCTTGTTTATTCAAAACAGAGTCCTTCCACTTTATTGTTAATCTACTGTGGGATTCTAGCAAAGTCCCTTTAAAGTAGCAGTATCTTGCTCATAAATATTTTTATTACTTAAGTAACAAGAGACTTAGAGTTGAGAGAATATTTCCTGTTAAATGATTTAATCAATCCATAACCTCTGTTAGGTTTCTCACTGTTCTTTGGGTATGTGCTCCTTAGCAGGAGCATGTGCTCAAATGCTACTATCTAGTCAGATTTTATTAGACAACGGAGCCTTGAAAGCAGACAAATTCTTAGAAAACAAAATAAAGATGGTAAATTCACAATGACAGCAATGTAGAGCAACATATATGATATTTGGCATTCATGGGAAAGATCCCGGGAACGAAGAATTTTCAAAAGCCGTAAGTAATTTCCATGAATTTAAAATGTTTTCACAAATCTGCTATAAAAGCAAACTTTTATTCTACTCTATTATAAATTATCTTGTGGTTTTTATGTCAATGTGGCACTGTAGGAACTTAAAAATAATATATCATTATTAAAAAGCAATATATTGTATACCAAACATTGCTAAGAATTTAGAAAGATAGTCTAATTACACTAAATGTCAATTGATTTCAAAATCATGGTTTTTTAAGACATATATGTAGCCCAATTTTGACACAGATTTTCAAAACTATCAAATAGTTTACTAAGGCAATTTATAAAACCAATGCTTTTGAAGCATTTCTAGTTTATCTAGGCTTTCACTGTTCATGTAAGTTTTTACATCACTTTAAACTAAAAGTCAAAGTACTATAAAATCTTTACCTAAACTAATTCTAAATTTCATTATAGAAGTGTTTTGTCTCCAAAATTATTGAGATTTTAAACGGATTTTTTTTTTTTTTTTTTTTTTTTAATATTCAGGGTTCTACATGGGTAGCACCAATACATTTCCTGTTGCATAATGCTGAAGTTACTAATGTGATTAGTTTTCCCAAGCTTAGTATTGTGATTCAAGTTCATAAGTTACTGTAAATTTGCTAATTCTGTACCTTGCACAATATGGAACATGTTTTAGCTATGAAGAGGTCTTCACATTGAGTAATTAACAGAGAAGCACTTAGCTTAATACTATCAAGTTATTACTTGATATTACTGAAGTTAACAATATATGTACAGAAGTAATATCACTAAATGATAGAGCTGATTTGAAGTTTCCCCATGACAGTTTTTTGTTTGCAAGATCCATTACAGAATCTTTGGATATGATGAAGAGAAAAAGGGAAAGTTGACAGAAATAAGTTATGTCTGTTTCAGTAGTTCACTTGATGCAAAATAAGCATGATGGCAAAGTATCTTGCCATATAATTTAAAATATCTTTGCATACTCCTGTATCAATGTTTGGTTATTTCCTATATTTCACTGTAAAGATTACAGAACATTCCATATGCTGAAGATGTTCCACAGTTACCAGTTTTACATTTGATTGGGCTTCATGTTTTATAGCAAAGTGCACTTCCCATTGTTTTCCTTTTTAAGACTACTATCTTCTTTTAAGATGTTTCACACAACAAAAATATAACAATTTGTTGACCACCATTTTGTTTAAAATGGCAGTACAGTGACATATCTCCCTTGTTGGATGTGTTCAAAAGCTGTCTGAACATGCTCCTGGTCAACTGGTTCTAGGTGCCCCTGCTTGAGCAGGAGGGTTGGACCAGATGACCTCCAGAGGTCCCTTCCAACCTCAACCATTCTGCATTTCTGTGATTATTCATGAGCAACAATTTTCTCAAACTACACTAGCCTATTAAAGATCTAATTAGCTTTATTTTTTAAGTATGTCTTTAGATATAAGTTAGCAGAATTCAGATTTACTTTGTCCAGCAAAAATACAATTACTTAATATTAATTCATAAACTGAATATATCTCTATAACATATTTAGAGGTGGGGAAATAAAAAATAAATAAGGGAAATGAAAGATTACCTTAAAACTCCACAAGATTTCTTTGCTAAGCTTAGAGAATTAGCTGTCCTTTGTTGCTCATCCTAAAACTTCTCTGTGTAATACACAGAAATAACATCTGCTGTTTGGATGGTTTTAAAATGTTAAGAGAATATTACGCTGAAGTCCTTATTTACTTATAGGTTTAAATAACATTAGTCTTTACCAGTGCAGCTCTGTGTTTACTGTACTGTTGGTTGTATTGGTTAAGGGCATGAGCCAGTCATCACCCAAACCTAGGAATCCAAGACCATTTTAGAAGCTTCCACGTGTCTTGCCTGTTTCCAGCTGCTGTCCCAGGAGGGCATGTTAGCACCTGTCATATCTGGCAATCCCACATGAGCATTCTGTATTTTCTGGGGAACCATCCTTTATTTTATAAATAACTATAATGGGAGCTGATACATACATCACATGTGGGAATCCACATGTAGATGGCTACATGTAAGTGTGCTGAAGCCCATCTCTGATAATACTCTTCAAATATGCAAATGGAAAATGCTGAAACTAATTTATTTTCTATGTCTGCACTAAAGAAGGCAAGAAGTATTGCTGGTACTTAAACTGCAGCAAACCAAATTCTGATTTAGACACAAAGAAAAACTATCTTACAAAATGGATAGTTAATGACTGGAATAGATTGCCTGAGGAGTTTAAGGAGTCTGCCTCCTTGGAGACCTTTAAGAACAGGCAAGACAAACATTTGTCAGGAATGACAGATATAAAGTTAATCTAGCCTTACAGTGGATTTAGACTAGATGATTCCTTCAAAAGACATGGACAAGATGGAATAGATACTGATTTAAATGGAAATGAACGTTTGACAATAATTTTGTCTCCTTTTTTACTCATTTACCAGTCTCTGATGCCCTAAAATCAGTTTCCTCTACCTCCACATTTGAACTTAAGATATATGTCCTATACTATATCTCTATCCCCCTATTTCATTAGTTAGAGGAACCTGCCATGCTACATGCCTCTCAAATGTAGCTATCTGAAAGTTAATTGTCTACAGTATGCAGTCATCAATAATCAATCAACAGCTGTTGTTTTAGCTGTGTCTCAAAATCATTGTTTAAACAAGCTTTGAAAAAGGATGATGCTTTAAAGACGATTATGGAGTGTGCCATACTCCAAATGCAGTTGTCTTTTATGGAAAATTTGTATACAAAAGTTGTTTAAAAATATGCTTTAGAATTGCCGCATAAGGGTGGTCTCGGGTAGGTTTTTATTCTCTAATTGAAAATAATATCTAAAATTATTTCAGCATTCTCAATTCCAATGTGCTAAAACTAGTCTTTTCATTTAGAATCTCTCCATAAAATCATGAATATCCTGACTGATACAAGTTCTGTCTTAAGTCTTCTTCCCCGCCTGACCACCAGCAGAGAGCACTGACTGGTCTGTTGGAAACAGAGTTGGCTAGCTGGTGGCAATGCATGATACGAGAACACATACTGCACTGACAGGAGCTCAGGTAGTGAAGATTTAGATAATCTCTAACCTCTCAAATAATCTCTGCCTTACCACCAGGCCAAATGCCAAAAAAAGTGGGGGATGTAACGTGGCCTGTGGAACTCTGTCAGATGTCTCCAAGGCAATGTGTCACCTAAGTGAACTCTGAGCAATGCTCAAATGTTTCTGAAAAAACCCAAACACATTTAGTTCCTGTTTTTTTTTGAAAATATATAAATGAGGTCTTGTTACATCAGACCATTTGCAAAAAATATTTACTGGAACTGAATTCCATTTTCTGATGTTTTCTGATGCAAAAGAATTTTAAAAACTTTTTCCAAGCCCAAGTAATTATTACACACTCTAAGTACCATGCTCTATGATTCAATATAATAATTTTATTGGAGACAGACATATTATATCACACTTTTCTGTAGTTTTCATAGAACAGATTTTCCCATGCTACTAGACAGTATCAGTAATATGCCATCTCCATTTTGCAAGACAGAAAGGGCTCACGGTCTTCATCAACATCAGTCTAAACTATCCACAGCAAGTAGTGAAGGAGCTGACCAATGTCACTGCAAGGCCATTTTTGATTGTCTTTGAAAGGTCATGGCAACTGGGGAAGGTTCCTGAAGACTGGAAGAAAACAAAAGCCACATCTGCCTTCAAGAAGGGCAAGAAGGAAGATCAGGGAAACTATAGGCTGGTCTGCCTACCTTGATACTGGGGAAGGTGGTGGAGTGAATAATCTTGGATACAATTCCCAAATGTATTAAGGACAAGATGGTGATTGGAAGTAGTCAGAATAGTTTCACAAAGGGGAAATCACACCTGACCAACCTTATAGGCTTCTTCAATAAAATGACTGGCTTGGTAGATAAGGGGAAAGCAGGGGATGTTGTTTATTTTGACTTTAGCAGGGTTTTCAACACTGTCTCCAATAAAGTCTTTATTGACAAACTAATGTAGTGCAGACTTGATAGGTGGACAGTGAAGTGGATTGAAAACTGGCTGAACTGCTTGGCCTAGATGGTTGATCAGTGGCATGAAGTGCAGCTGGATGCCAGGCACTAGTGGAATACTCCAAGGGTCAATACTGCGGGCCAACACTGTTTTAACATCTTCATTAATGTTTTGGATGATGAAACTGAGTGCACCCTCAACAAGTTTGCAGACAATACCGAAGTGGGAAGAACAGTTGATACACCAGATGGTTGTGCTGCCATTCAGAAGGACACTGAAAAGCTGTAGAAATGGCTGACAGAAATCTCATGAAGTTCAGTAAAGGGAAATACAAAAGTCCTTCACCTGGGGAAGAATAACCCCATGCACCAGGACAGGCTGTGGGCTGACTGGCTGGAAAGCAACTTTACAGAAAAAGACTTGGGGTTCCCGGTGGACAACAAATTCACCTAAACATAAAAAAAAAAATTCTTACTGTAAGTGTGGTCAAACTTTGGAACAAGTTACCCAGAGAGGTTGTGGAGTCTCCATCCTTGGAGACATTCAAAAACCAATTAGACATGGCCCTGAGCAACCTGCCCTAGGTGACCCTGCTCTGAGCAGGGGGTTGGACTGGATGACCTCCAGACATTCCCTCCAAGCCCAACTATTCTGTGATTCTGTGAAATGGCACAAAGCACTGACTGAGTGATACTTAAATAAGTGTTGTAGAGTAAGACACAGTGAAAGGGAACATGTAATCATCACTTTGACAACTAATAATTTTGGACAATATGCCAACTGTCATATGATGCAGGGGCTCTGTTTTGTCTACCTTATTTAAAGAATTTGACTCTAAAATAGCATTTTTGGAGCACTTTATTTACTTTAAAGTAGGTAACTGTAAAGCAGGGGAGAGAACGAACAGTGAAGATTCTTGTTAACAGAGAAGGACAAAATACTTTAGCCTCTAACATTCCTTGGTACTGAACACAATGTTGATTCTCCTGTTCAGAGAAAGCTTTTTAAATACACTGCCTGGTGGTAAACTTCTGACCTCTAAACTTCACAATTCAGGATAAGGTGTCCAAGTTCACTTCAGTGATGTTATCCTTTTCAGAGATGCTCTAGAGAATTGCCATGGTAACCCACGAATAACTGTGTGAATACAACTTTAGATGAATTCCTCACAGATGTTTCTAAGGGCATTGATGCACAGTGGGTACTAGTGATCTCACCAAAAGCAGAATCCATCACTGCTTGCACACAGGAGCTGTGTGAGACTCCCACTGTCATCTATCACAAAGATTGACCCTTCCTTGATAATAGGCTCATTCTAGATCTGCATTATGTGGCTTCATAGAATTAACAACATCTGGGAAGATCTCATTCAACTGTTTTATGCCATACTGGGAGAAAGAACATTAAATGTGACTACACACAATATACTGAATACTTCCACACATAATATAAGGGCATGGGAATGTTTTTGCTTCCTTTGATAAATAAGAAGAGAATTATGTGGCCAGAAGATTATATTCAAGGACTAAAGAAGGGAACTGTAATGATCAATCAGACAAGTCCGGCATGTGACTTCCCTACATGGAGGGGACACAAAGTTCATTTATTTAATACTTTCAACCTGGGTATGTCTGAGAAACAATGCTCAGATGAAGGTCCGATATAAACAACAGAATTAAACTGCAAAAAAAAAGAGGACTTTGAAAGAAAATCCATGATATTTTGATGAACAAGCAGTTGGGAGAAATAGTGCTGGAATTTTAAGCATCCAGTAATAAAATATCATGAAGAATTTCTACTAAATATACATATATTTTTCCAGCAAAAATCACTGCTTGACTAACAGCTAATTCTATTGTTCATCTTTACAAAAAAGGTACAAGTAATCTGGAATTGCTGATTAACTAGGACCAGTGATTACATCTGGAATATGTTCAATATCGACAAACAAAATGTGGGTACAGTAATAAATATTAATATTTTAAAAGAGTTAATTTTTCTAAACCTCGGCAAATTGGGAGTTATGAATGAGACTGCCTTGGAAGAAACACTTAGCTAAAAAAAAAAAAAAAAAAAAAAAAAAGAGTTAAAAATTGAGAGTTATGGATGGCCAAGTAAAGACTATCTCATAATCCAGAAAAAACATAACTTTGCTAAAAATTTATTTGTTTCAGTGGTAAAACCAAGAGCTAAATTAAAGGCAAAAGAAGATACATCAAAAGTAAAAAAGCAGGAAATCATTAACAATCAATACAAATTAAAAGTTATGAGATAATTAAAATTGATTTAAAAAATCTGAAAAAACCTCCATGGATGGCAGGGCTTTAAAAAAGTGCAAGGATAATTTTAAGAATATTTTTTCTCACTGGATTTGAAAATAGGCAGGCCATACCTGCTGAATCTATTTTTTCAAAAGAATAATTCAGGAAAAGATGTAAGGATTGTCGTGAACAGTGTAACTGTGAGCAAAAACTGTGTTTGTGATAGTGTATAAAAAAGGAAGCATCAAATAGTTCAGTGTAGTCAGAAGAATTAAACTAGAATAAGACACTGAGTGTAATTAGCTTTTGATATAAACTTCAAAGTCAGTGGCAGGTTCTCCATGTCTTGCATACAAAGACAAACAGAAGTTACTGGTCTCGATGAAAAAGTTAACATGCAAAATAGAACATCTTACGGTGTACAAGAATTCAATCTGGCACATGTAATAGACTTTCCTTGTTTTAGGTTCTGTGAATCTTTTCTGTATTTCCAGTTATTTTTCTACTGTACACTGATAAAATGGCCAACTTTTCCTTTCACCTTCACAATCCCAGAAACTGTATGTCTTATGTGTTGGAGAAGGCCCACAGATAATCCTTTCTAGATCAGACCAAGACTGTTAAACTGTTGTCATACGTTTATGTTTTTTCATGTACAGACTATTGTCTATGTCAAGGTTCATCAATCTGGATTGTTTTGAGAGGACACTTTATTTCAGCATGTTTCATATTTTGCAATGCAATTGTTCTTTAATCAATAGACTTAGCTTCATAGAAGTAATGCTGAAGAAATACCTTCAGAAAAGTTTAAGAAAGTTCAAAGTTAAAAAGCTAGCTAATCTTTAAATTAGGATCTCAGAACAGTCATGTCTGCTGCTGCAGTTATCTATTACATTATTATTATATTAATTATCA
>NW_009198261.1:0-17891 GCF_000690835.1 Fulmarus glacialis
GGCGAACTGCCTCCTGCAAAAGCGCCCGCTCTGAGGCGGCAGCTTGCGCATGTAGGGACAAGACTGCTCTGCTGCCAGGCAGAATAGGATTAGATATTTGCTTTAGGGGAAGTTGGGAACGTTTGGAGCGAGCATGCGAGCGTGTGTGTATTTGCCTCGGGTCGCCGGGATTGTTAGAAATGATGAGTCAGGTTTTCTAGGCTCCATGCTAATGCACGGCGATGGAGTGTATAATTAGGACAGAAACAAATCTATAATCTGCAGCCTAGGATGGCTGGGGTATAAACCTCTTTGTTACATCATGGCATCACTGCAGTTTCCTTGTTTGTGTGCTCTTTAGCTTTAGATTTTAAATATGCATATATGGGCTTTAACCTGAGCAGTCCCACTGACATCAATAAAAGTTTATTAAATGTCAAGCCTTATATAATCACTATCTTGAAAGATGATGGTATAGAACGATTTGATTTTGTTACGGAAACAGAATGCTATAACCCTATGAAATTTCTAAGAAGAATTGGGGTGTTACATAGTTTTCAAGGTTTCTCTGGCAAAATAATTGTAAATCAGCTGCTTGAGAACTGTGATCTGCTTTGCCTGGGAATACTTTCTATTTTTGCAAAATGAAGCATTGTGTAATTTAGTCAACTGGCTGGCTAAAAAGGGCACAATGCAATTAGTAATTTACATCTCTTAAAGAAGACTAATTGAACCTAGATCTGGCTGTCTTTGAGAACTACTGAAAAGTTTCTCAGATCAGACTTTACCACTGTTAAGTAAAATGGCATCCACAGCAACGTCCTCCTCCATCCTTCCTCTTCCGTCCGTTGCCAAAGGGATCTCTTCCTGAGGCAGAGCTGCCTTCAGCAGACGGACACCCTGTGGACTCCGCTATTGCCAGTCAAGTCAATGTGGAATGCATCCAAATGTTACAGTCACAGGCAGCCATATGAAATGCTTGGAGAGAAATAAATGGAAGAGGTTTTTTTTTTCCAAGCAGTATAGTAGAAATGACATCCAACGTGAAAAAACAGTTTGCCAGCGTGCAGGTACTTGCTGTGCCGTGTCTGCATCCCACATATTACGGCATGGTGCTATTACACCAGTGTAGTGACAAAGTGACAAAGTGACAAAGGAAAGCCAAACATCTTAGTTCCATTGTCTAATCTGAATGTAATGCTAAAATGTAAGTAAGCAACGTGAATGACGTAAATGGCTTTTCATTTATTCCTGAACTCCATGATAATGATATCAGAAGTGAGAAGTTTTAAAGCAAGCAGAAGAGGTTCAGAGTTATTATAGCCACAAGCAATGGAGAGTTGACTCTTCAGCTGAAGTAAAATCACTTTGAGTCTTTTGCTGTCAAAGTGCCTGGTTCAAAACTCAAACCCATTGGCAAGGATGGTAGCAGGCAAGTTTGAAACACAGGTAAGAGAATGATTTCGATTGAGTTACTCTTAATATTTAAGATTGGAACATTGGCAAATATTCAGGTTTCGATAATAGATCCATTCATTTATTTTATTTCCACAGTGGCAAGTACACATGACTGGACATCCTCAGAAATGTAGCTGGGTCCCATTCCTCTCCATTGAAATTATTCCCACCTTGAGTGACAACTTCAGACCTTTAGCAAAGCCTGTTAAAAACAGGACAATTTTCCATTAGCTAAGTGTGAAAGTTAGGCTGACTTGTACGGCAGTTTAAAATTTGAGAAATTTGATATCTAGTCTCTGTTCTGCCACAAACTTCTTGTGAAAGGGGGCGGGACATGTACGCCCAGATGCTTGAAGTATTTGGTTGACTAACCCTCTCTTAAACATAAGCACTTAAGTACCTTTGTGGCTCCCAGTCTTGCCTTTCAGTACTTTGCTATCTGAGAAATGTCAAGAGAAGCATAAGCTTTGAAAGTGTTTCATTGTTTTTGGAAACAATACAGCAAATGGAAGTTGCCTAAAATCCTTTCCTGCACCCAACAAAAATTCTCTTGGGTGTCTTTTCTGACATTCATTTTTTTCTCTGCGTTTTCTTTTTATAAAGAGTTTTAATGCCTAACAGAGATCAGAAGTGTACCTAGCAGGGCCAGATGCAGTGCTTATCCCATATCAGTATTAGATAATTACTGTGTAGACTAGACAATATCAGAATTTTCAACACACCTGAGCTCTGTCTAAATGCAGTGTTTGGAAATGAACTGTTGGGATCCCTGTGGCACTGATCCTGTAAAACACCATGTATGTGCTCAGCTCACGCCATCTGCGGAGTCCTGCTGCCTGCAAAGACTTGTGCATGTGTGCCTGATTTTAAGTTCTTGGCTTGTTTCATTTCGAGTTGAACATGTGCATAAGTTCTGCAGAGCAAAGGCCTCTCTTTGTACAAGCTGGCTTCATGGTGAACATATCCACATTCTTGAAAGTTCTCCTTGTAAACTTATTTCTCAAAATAAATACTGCAAAAAATATTCAGAGTTCCCTTCACAATTGTCTGGCGGTTTTCATGATCCAACTGTACCTCACCTGCCATCCGCTGCTGTGGGTTTCATTCAGTTTTTGCCCAGTTACTGAGTCGTAAAGGAAAGCAGAATCCTGAAATTAAGAGGTAATTGAGTTACAAGCACCCTGGCATGTTGACCTGCCTGGAAATTGTAAGGCGGCGGTCAATTCTGTAAACACAACCACTCCTCTCTGCTGAGGTCACCTAAAGAGGCTGCGAGTTATTGCCGTGTATGGGAAAGGTAGAGATTTTTTTCTTAATAATACAGAGCGTACTGACTTGAGACCATCGCATCCTTTCAGAGAGATTACTGACCTGCTGATATAGAGTTGCACAAGTGGTTGCTGGTTTAAACAGATTTTTGCCATCAATGATCGTAACTTTTGCAAAGTTTAAAAAACAAACACTGTGATGAAACAACAAGGCAGGAACAAACTTCCAAAGGAAGCAGGGATTTCTCTGCCTCCTGAAATCATCAGATGCATTTTTGGCAGACACATTGCAGCCAGGCGTGGACTGCTGCCCTCACAGTAGGATTGGATGAGATGTGACAGCCTTTGCTAGGTCAAAGTTCTCGTAATGCCTTATGCAGCCTTCAAGCTAACACGATTCAAACGGATCGGCTAAGAGACATAGCACATCCAAACATCAAGCTGCTTTCATCCCCTGGAATGAGCACTTATACCACAATTTAGCAGTGTGATACCAGCTTTGAACTCCTGCTGGAGCTGCGATATTTCTGCCTGGAATTTCCTGAAGAGAAGGTTGAGAGCTGGATACAGTGCATCTCCACTGCCTTCCAGAAAGCATCACACCCAACATCCGCTGTACAACCAACCTGTGAGAGAGCACAGAGCAATAAGCTCTTGCAATAAGAAGATGCTCTGTAGATCAACTGTACAGTACTGACCATGCTGTGTGTCCCAGAAAAGTCAGCCTAACTGCAGTGTGTTGTGCAGGTGCTACAGGTGTGCTCAGTCAGTCCACACGATGCTTCCCCAAGATGTGCACCTACTGTATGAGCGTGCAGTGCTTTTGTTGTTCATTCATTAATGCAACAGCTTGATGCTTCCTGAAAGGGTTGGATTGACAAGATCAGTGCTGTAAAATTGAACTCGTTATCCAGTGAATATGTTTGTGATTCATAGACCTCCAGCAGCTTGGAGAGAGAGGAAGGGAGGGGGCAGCTGCCATGCAATAGCTGTGACTGGATTGCTGCAAGACTAGAAATTCCACATGAAATTAAAAGATCCTCAAGTTTTGCTCAGCAGCCGGAAAAGAGGGCATGCCTGAGCACCCAGCTCTGGAGCCTTGCCCACTCTCCCTGTATGACTGCCACAACAAAATGCTATACGTGTGGTTAGGCGAGGTGATTGACACATGTCACATGCCTTACATTTCATGAGTCCATGAATCATTCAGTAAAGCCATACGGAGTATGGATACATAGGAAATTAGATGTGGTTTCTCAAGGCCAAAAATCCAGCCCATCGCCGTTATGTCAAATGAGTGATAGTCCTGCCTTCATTATCATATTATTTGTTGCATCGTTTTAATATCAGTTGCACAGGATTTATATAACGTTGTCAGGGGAAGGAAGGGCAGCAGATAAAGTTTGTGCCGAGTGATGTTACACGCACTTTGACACTACAAAATGACTTCCCATCCTAATTTGCAAAGTGAGTGTTCAGATAATTACGTGAGACAGCGTAATGTGATAGTTTGTGGAATTCTTCCTCAAGGGTGGGGGTACACGCCTTTTCATTTGCAGCATTTAAACCCTGACTAGATAAAGCACTTGAAATTATGTTTATCATAAGAAACAATTACAGCCTGGCCCAGGAGAGCTGAGCTCGCTGACCTAATAGGCCTTTTTAATATCTAATTTCTTTGACAGTTAAATAACTCTAAAAAGCATTAAATCATTACCCAACCAAGAAACCTCTTCTCCTCTCTCTCTTCATGTTCTTCTGTGGTTTGCATGATAATTCGCTAAATACATTTCAACATGTTGTTTACTTCAGTTCAGCCTTCTGAGACCGCACTGGCCAATGCTGCAGAGCCTGTAAATAGGGATCATCTGGAAAAAATAGGTTATGCTTCGAGTTAACTTTGGAAGTATTTTGGCCTGTACAATTTTTGGGAGTGATACAGCGGGGAAATGCATTAATTGAAAAAGAATCTGAAAGGCAGGACAAAGGTAGCCTGGTCTTACTCCCTGCAAAAGGAGAATGACAAGTAATGCCTTGCAATGTATTCATATTAATATTGAAGATAGTCCTACCGAGCATATTTAACAACAGCAGCAGGGCTATCTTTGGTGACAGAAACGCCTCTCCCCTCCAGGACTGGAGGTGGAGTTCACGGGGCAGACACGGATGCCTGGGGTCGTACATGCGGAGCAGGGACAAGTCTGGGTCTCAGCACCGCTGCGCGACCGCAACATGAGGCACCAGCCGCAGCACTGGGAAAGATGTGCCCGAAGTTTCATCCCTGTCCTAAACGTGGGTGCCTGCATCAAAGCTGCAGTTATGACATCTCTGTGAGATGTAGGTGCTCACCAGTGCCTTGGGCATGGGTCCAGGTGGCAAGATTTCCTTGAGAAGACAGAGAAGTGCTACTGGCTGTTGGCTAGGAAGTGGGAGCTCCTGCCTCGGCTCCGAGCTACATCGCACGTCGCTGGAGAGAACAGCCTAACCATGACACTGTAGGTCAGGCTAGGTAAAAAACCTTGAGCCCTCCTTTTGCAGCCAGAATACCATGAGGCCAAGAGTTCAAAAGCCAAGGAGCCAAAAGAGGGCAAGCAGAAGGCAGCTGGCTCAGATACCTGCTGGTTGGGGAAGTGAACTGGAACCCGGGGTTTTGCTGCCTGTTTCCTTCCACTGCGAATAATCAGTTCTGTGCCCGGCCAGTGCAAAGCCCACGAATGTCAATGTCTTTGGCTGAAAAACCCTAAAATTTCTCAAGCAGCAGAACTTGTTTGTTAGTATTTTGCAAATGAAATACACGGTACGGCATGATGCCACATTAAGGATGGAGCTGATCAGTAAAATTAGCTTCCTGTATTCACTGGCGATGTTATGACTTTCATTATTTTCAAATACAAAATACAAATACAAAAATCAAATACAAAACTCAGCATTTTTGGGATATGGCACATAATTTAGGTCCATTTCCTATTGAAGCCCCCGAGATACAAACATAAATATGTTGGAAGATCAGGCTGAATTACAGCAGAGTTTTATTCTTTGTTTCTAGACAAAGAACTGAAGTGCTGAAAGATTTGCATCTGTTATGGACTTGATTTATTTTGGTTTAAAAATGTTTTTACCCTGTTTCATTATTTTTCTGATGGTTGCACCCTGAAAAAACAGTGTCAGTGCAAGCAGGATCTTCTCAGAAGGTACCACACTTAAAAGCAATTAGGCGTGTGAGTGAAGGCAGTTAGCACATGGGATCTTCCCCAGCAAAATAGGCTCAGCGCTGATGGCTTGTTTGCATGGCATGTTTCTTCTTTTATCGATCGCCGTTCAGATGCTGGGGACATCCTTGGACAGGAGAAGTCCCAAATTTTGAGATTCAGCCTTAAAGAAAGACGCCTGCAGGGGAGCCACCTGATTGAATCAGCAGCGCAGCGTGCCTGCACGGAGCCACGCAACCCGCTAACCTTGGCACTTCTGCCTCCCTCCTTCCTGCGTGGCCAGGCGATGCCCACTGTGATATACCGAAATACAGCAAGCAGGACAGGCCCAGCCATCTGGTGCTGCAGAGCAAGAGAAAAGGAGCAGCAGTTTCCCTGGACCAACATCCATCAACTCCTTTCTGTTCCCGTCTCCTCTAGCCTGCCTGTTTGTCTGCCGCCGGATGGAAATGCATGACTCCTGCATGTAGATTTTCCTTTGAAGACTCTGACCTATTTTAGCCCAGCTTTGCAGTAGGCACAAGCTCTATTTATGATGTCGGGAGAGGGGAAAGGGAGGGTCAATCTGGAAGGGAAAAAGAAGGGTGTAAGCAATTCACCTTGCTGTGCTGGTGAAGCCCTGGCAGTCACCAGCTTCAGCGCTGGAGCCACTGACTCCTGTTTGGGCAAAGAAATGAATCATAACAGAGGTCATTGCATCTTGTTCTGCTAACTGCCAGATCCGTCTGGTATAACTGGACTTCAGGCACATAGACCTGACTATTTACTATCGCTGCTGAAGCATTTATATTGATGAAGATTCAGGAGAATGCTGGACAGCATAAGCAGAGAAACGACTGTTTTATAGGCAGAGCAATGCCTTTGTACAGCACAGGAGCATGATCTGAGATGGGAAGCATAAAAGGATTGTATTTCCACAGCAAGGTCATGTCTTAAGAATTTTATTCGTCCTCATTTCTATTAAAATGGCCTTTTACAGGGAGAAATAACTTCTTTTAGTCATGTTGTATTGCTCTTGAAACTTAACCTTCCTCTAGCTGGGTTCTATAAATCACTGGAAATCATGGATTTTCTTATGAACAGGCTACAGATCAGCTTACGTTGTTGTATTATTTGGCTCCCTCATTTCAGAAACAGTATGGGCCAAATTCTTCCCTGGCATAACTCCAGTCCTAGTACTCTTATTTTGAGAACACTGGGCCAAATTCCCATTCCCTCTTCTGTCGATACATGTTCAGAGCTACTCTGCTGTAATCACTGGAGTCACATATCATTAACACTAATGTACTGCTGAGCAGAATGTAGCCCTGTCTTTAAATATCACTTTGGTGAAGTGAAGTAAGGAAAATAATGCTGAATGTAGCCTTGAGCATATTACTTGTTCTGTTGAAAGATCATTCACTCTTGGCTTAACTTATTTCAAGCATGACAGTCTGAGAAAAAAAGTACATCTGTGAGTGAAATGAGACTCAATAAGGGTCAATAAGACCCGATGTATTGCGTTATTAATAAATGTATATTTGTGCTGAAGCATGCTAAACCTCAAAGGCTGGATATAAATATCAATGTCTATTGAATTTCAGGAAGAGATGGCTAGCGGTTACCGTGCTTGATGTTGTTCTGCAGTGTGTAATCTGTGTTTACACAGGGGCTATTCACAGGCACGTTCCTGTTGGTAGGCAGAGAATTTGTCTCTTCCTAGTCAGTTTACGAAAAGTGAATTTCTCCCCTTACTTCCCTGGCAGGATAGTTGGATTCCCTTTGAGTAGAGTAGCAGTGATGTGCTACCGTGCAAGTAACGTGTCAGCGGAAAACACCGGAGAAAGAGTGCCGAGAAGCCCACCGTGGGATGAAGGCGGTGCTTGTTTAAATGCAAAGGGGGTCTTAGTGCTTCGAGCAAGCTCCTGCAGCCGGTGGGCAAAGCATCCTCCGTGCAGACTGGGGATCCTCCGAACCTCTGCAGCGACTTCTCCCCGTGCCAAAACATGGCATGCATGCATTTAATCAGAAAACATGTCATAAGCGGTGGGGATAAGTCATACTGCAACAGAAGGATGTGGTTTATAAGCGGTGTCTGTGATATGACTAAGCTAGGGGAGGCAGAAGAAAGTGACTGGTAACTGTTTGTCAGTGTGGTGAACAACTTGCGACCGTGCCAGGTAATTTCGTCGGTTGTGTTCTGAACTGCCACGTGCAGCTGTTGTTAAAGCATTGCCAACTTGTTTGGCTATGGGTGGAAGAGAGGGGCACAAGTGAATAAATCACGTCTTTGGATTTGCAGACGTGTAGCTATCTGCCCCAAGGCAGAGAAGCTGACATTTAATCTGAAAAATACTGGACAAAATAGTTGGTGTCTGGTAAAAAAAAAAAATCGAGACATGTCCTTTCTGCAGCATGTTTTCCTTTTGCCCACCGGGATGATGCACATGAAAGATTATTCAGAAATGGGAAGAGGTGCTGGCCGGTTGCTGTGGAGGCACCTGCCCTGTGTGGGCATCTCAGCAGCAATGAAACTCCTCAGTGCTAAAAATACTGTGATCTTCCCAAGCCGCCTGGTACCCAGGCCCTAGTCTCCACTGCCTCTGTGTGCTGAGGCTCACTCTTAAAACAAGGTGCTGGAAGCTGGGACAGCTGACTGCTGTCTTCTGGGGCTGCCACGGACTTCTTGCATCTTCTATAACATGAGAGTTATTCTCTAGAGACACGATGCTCACCGGCATCCAGCTTTGTCATGAAAAGCAGGCCAGAAATTGCAATTCTGTCAAACTGGATTCTCCTTTCTCACACCTGGAATTGCTTTGGAGGTGTTAAAGCTTTATGTAGTTATTAAGGACAACATGACACACTGGAGAATCAGACCCCATCTCCCTCCTGATACTCTTTTTCAGGGCTTCCTGAAGTACATGGAGATCCACTCATGCAAGGTGCTGAATGGTGAAAATGAAAGTCCAGAAAGAGCAGTTATCTGTGGAGTTATCAAAGAACAGTGTCTACATTTGATGATGTAGCTTTTCTGCAGAGAAAGTAAAACAGGAAAATACTCAAACTGAAGACAAAGCTGATGTGGCTGCTGAACTCTTGATAATGGCATCAATGGGAAGAGCTCAACAGATCATGCACAGTGTTATCTAAAGTTATGTGAGTGACAGACGGAAATAAATTTTATTCTTCTCACCAAGAAAGGCAGTGTGATAGTTTTAGTGTGATCTCATTTTCTTCTGCTGTCAACACTTTCCTGCAGTTCATGCTAAAGTTATTAGCCAAGGCAGGGTTTCCTAGGAGAGCTACAAGGCCTGGTGGGACATTAGCCTTCTAATTAGCTGCCACTGGTTAGCGCAGGGGAAAAGCTGAGTGGCAGATTTTTCCCTCCCCCTCAGTACTATGGTTGCATCCATCCCTGAAAGCTGGTGTGTCATCAGAAGAGGAGAATGGAGAATGCTTCTTGCCTTGGATAAACCAAGGCATGGCCAAAGCCTGTGCTGGAGCATGGTGCCCAGACCTCCAAGCTTGTGTTTCCTAGAGCTTGTATTGACATACAGGACAGTCATGTGCTAGAGCTGGTCCATGAGCAGAGCCAGTTAGCTTCCCCAGCACTGGGCTGAGTGGCTGTCCCACTTCCAGCCTCCAAGCATAGCTGGTGAGCAGCAGCATGGGCCTCCAGCCCATTGCATGGTGCTGCTGTGCCATCCATCAGGCAGCCTTTCCCAGGAGCTCAAACAGCTGCCTGAGAAGAGCCCGTAGGAAGGCAGGCAGGTCCTGGGTCTCTGACTTATCTTAAACGTCATGCCTAATTGCTGCAAAATTTCCAGGGGGCTTGCAGATAAGGTGATCTATTCTGATGCCAGGCTTCCCATGGGCACCACACCAGTAAAGCATTTGGATGCTTTACTGATCTGCAAAGTTCACATTTGGACCCGAACACACCCACGGTGCGGCAATGGTGTGGCGGGGGTTTCCAGCCCAGACTCCCATGTGTTGCAGCTGAAGTGTGATAGCTGAAATCAAAAATGGACCTACTCGATGCAACAGCATTACGGGCATGTGGCGGGCTTGACTTTTTTCCACTCGGTCTGTTGCGGAAGTATTAACACGCTTTGCTCTTCATGTTTTAAGAGGATGGTAGAAATGCATGCTGCAGGCTCCTTACACCACTGAAGGCATTGGCAAATGTGTGGGGTTTGCTGAAGAGCTATTAAAAGCTGCTGGCTGAAGTTAGACGGATGTTCACGGCGTAATGAAAACCAAAGGTGACGTGCATCTAGCAGAATATCCTGAGCAGCACCGAGAGACTTGCATAAGGTCTTGCATAAATATGTATTGGAGGTGAGAAATCCCCAGATAGTTGTGTTTAATGCTTTCCTTTGCATTTCTGTTATGTCTCTTGCCCATGAAGATCCATGGGAAACTTGCAGTCTAGAGCGGCTAGTGACTTTTAGATTAACAAGCCAAAAAGTAGAAAACAAGTAGACCCTCCAGAGGTGAGGACAGGCTCTCTGCCATCACAGGCAGTATAAAAATGACACCGCAATCAAAACCATACTTCACAGCAAGTGAGGTAACAGCAGTGAATTTGAATGAAACTGGGGCAAGAGCCGGGCATTTTAAACAAACCCTGTGCCGTTTCTAGGTCTCCCGTGGCTTATCCATATGGCCCCTGCTCCAAAGTTTCCCCATGGCCGGAGGCTGCAGCGCTGTGGAGTCCCACCGGTAATCGCAGAGGTCAGGCAAGTGCAAGGGTTTTGGCTTCTGGATGGCGAAAATGGGACTCTCAAGCCGCAGATGAGAAACAGCAATACTGAAACTTCATCTGAGACAATCGCTACCAGGAAGATGAAACCAGCAGTTAAGGGTTTCGGCGTGAAACGAAGCAACCAAAGAGGCACATCGGCTTCGGGCACCTATGAACAAAAGGCCGTTTCATGAAGACGATGCCCTGGGAACAGTGCTGATGGGGGGAGGAGGGCAGCAATCAAAGAGCAGGCAAAAAATAAGGTGGCTGGATATCAGTGGACAGGGTGACTCCAAAGGCTGCCAGTCCTCCCAGCTGAGATGAATGGTTTCTTTTTATTTACGTAGATCCGTATGCAGAAAAACATTATAAGTATGATCTAAGCAGAGTCACAGACATTTTGGCGCCTGGGCTGGTTCCCTCCTCCCACTCCAACAAGCAGGGGTTGACCCGGGCAGTGAAACGCATCCTGCACATTGCACCCCACGCCGTGCCGAACCCCGTGTGCAGCACGGGCTGCCCTTCGCCCGCCATTTCGCACCCGGGCTGCTCCTGAGGGGCCGCCTGCCACGAGGTGACCCCATCAGGGGGGAGGGTATGTGGGCAACGCATTGCCTTTGCTCTACCAATGCTACAGACCTCGACTGTGTTCCACACCCTTTACCATGCATCTCCACATGCATTTTGCTTTGAATTCAACAAAGCCACCAGAGCCTCAGCTGCCGTCCCGAGTAGAGCATGTGCTGAAGTGCTCTGCAAGCAGCCAGCTGAGTCATAAGCCGATCCAGCAATTCCTATTCAAAGGCTGCTGTCTCTGCCCTTGTGGAAAATGCATTTATTGTTTTGGTTTTTTGCTTCTTTGTGCTAAGGTTCAAGCAACGCTTTACTTGTTATTGCATGTAATAGTTTATACGCGGCACACCAGCACAGCGAGATCTGATGCCAAGATACAGGTAGCGCTGGGACTGCGCAGGTACCCTCAGCGGAGCTCAGCTCAGCGCAGCGATGGCTGGCACCGGGGAGCTGCACTGTGCGTCCCTCCAGCATCAGGTAGACTGGGAAACTCATAAACTACCAAGGTGGGATGGATCTGAGCGTAAAGCTACCGAAGTGAGCAATTTGACTTGCTTACCTCAAGGCTGAATTTATGAAATTATTTGTAAGGTAACAACAAGGTTTTCCCTGCTGTGCCGTCTCAGGGCCTCCTATGCAGATGGGTGAGATGGGAAGAGGGTCTCATCTCCTCTCTCTCCCTTCACAAATCTGCCTGCAGGCTGGACTTCACCGCAGGCTGCTGGGATGACCGTGGGGCAAGTCATTTTGCCTCCCACCTTGGGAGGGGCGATGCGATAAACCCGCTTTTGTATTTTATTCATGCAAGTGTATACAATGGGAGGCGTCTGGCTGCCGACTGGAGCCCTGCTGCCGGGCTTTCCACCTCTCCCCAGGGCACTGCACTGTGCCCAGCTCCCTGGGGTGGTGACCCCCTTCCCAGCACCTCCCCAAAAGGCCCGTGGGTGGGATGGCTTTCGGGTGCTGTCACGTAGCTGGCATGGTGTACATACGCCCTCCCGGGGCACCCGGCGCTCACCCCAGCTGCTTGGCAGTCACTCCCTGTCACCCGACCTGGGCCATCTGCATCACCTGCTGGCACCCAGCGCGCTGGGAGGAGAATTAAATAAAGATACGCATTGTTATTGGCAGGATAATGACTCATTACCCCTATTTTAGAGACAGGCTAGCAGGCCATCACACACCATAGCAAGCCAGCCATGGAATCAACAACAAAAAAATAGAAAGTCTGGGTTTCCTCCTTGCCAGCCCCTTTTCTTAGTCCCTGGAGGGCTGCCCTGCTCAGCGCATAGGGAGCAGGCAGATACTGGCTCGGCAGCACTGTTTGGAGGAGGGGAGGAGTGTGCAGCAGAGTGCAGAGGAGCGTGGGGCTGGCCTGATAAACAGGGTAAAAAAACCCCACCGACAACCCCACAGCCTTTGAATGGCAGCATCTTCCTTTGTAAACAGAATATGCAGACACTTATGCAACCCCTGGTAAATTAACTGGGTTTCCATACTGTTAAAACATGGTAATTAGATGTTTGCTTGTCTAGTGCCTTTGCAACAGGAGCATTTTGACTCTAGTAATTTTACTATTGTGGGTATGTCATTTGTGCTCTTTCTGTGTTACTGCCACGCTGCTAACACCAAGTGTTAAAAATAATGATTAGCACACCCAAAATACCACCACCTCACCTCCGTGTTATTTCCATTCTCAAGTATGAACTTCTAGTGCTTGCCTTTTCAAGCTTGCCTAAAAATGTACTTCCCTTTTAAATGAAAAATTAATTCAATGCATCATCCCAGGAAAGAAAACTTCATGAGAGCCACCGAACATGCAGACGTGCAGTAAATCCCCAAGAACTGGTAATGCTGGCCGCGCCAAGAGGCACAAATCAGTCTGACAGCTCTGGTTTAGTATGTATTGTGCAAACACAATGAAACTCATCTGCCCAGCTCACAAGCCGTGGAGATAAATGTGAAAAGGTTGGAGCGGAAACGGAGGCACGGGAAGATGAAGTGACTTGGCGCAGGTCACGGTGCGGGTCATGGGCACAGCTGAGAACTGAACTTTTGAATCTGTCTTTCTACAGTGGCGCACTCCAGAAACGATTTGATTTGTCTGTACTCTTTCTTAGGTTGTACTGCGACCTCTCCCCCATCAGCAGAAAATTGCCAGCAGAGACGCTCTTTAGCTAAGGGCATTGTGCAGGACATCCGGGGTGATATTGGAAAATCATCCTTTAAAGGGATAGTATCCAACAAGTGAGATGGAGATTTTGACTAATAGTACTTTTATAACAGCCACTGTTATGAGAAGTCCTTCTTATTTATGTTTCTGCCTAGTTGTTGCAAATAAAGCAGGGCTCTGGATGTAAACCTTATTTGAAAAATCTGCAAAGGAGCAGGATGTTCAAATGGCTGCTCTTACTGAATATGTGCAACAGACAGCACTTTGCTACGAGCTACTCTGGTAGACATCCAGTCACTTCTGCCATAGTTGCTGAAGCATAGAGGATAGTGAGGGACACAAATGGGCTCACAAAGTATTCAGAGTATGCTGCAGTTCCCCTGCTTACCCCCTACATTAGTCCATCGCATAAGAATGAGTTAGGAAAAAGATGCTTAAGCAACTTCAAAATTTAATTAAAAAAAAAAAGGCTTAGGCTTTCTTTCAAAAGCAAACTGCATCTTCCTTTGTGGTTCATACCCTCCTTTCGCCATCTGTTTCAAAATACCACTGCATCAAGAGCCCCTGTTTGGCACACAAAGTTAGTCTGCATTCCTCGTCCATCACTATTCTTCAGCCAAATTCCTTGGCCCATTTTAGCATTTGCAGTGCACCAGATAAGGAATCAGGGAATGAGCAAACATTTTCCTCCCAGGAGTTCAGTGCCTGTTTGTGCAGTTCCATGAACAACTATCGGGCAAGATTCAGCTCACCTAAGTTATGTGCAGAGCAGAGGTGTTTGAGTTAGGACCACAGATATGACGGACTCCCTTTGCAGTGAGCTGGGAAGGATGGACCTTTCCAAAGGGTAAATCAGCCCATTTAACATCTGAAGCATCACTGCAAATTCCTGTAATTGTCCATTGACAATGCAGAGAGTGAAGAGAGCGTAATTCAGGTATGTGGGTGATATAGGATGAGCCTAAGCCTTAGGGTATGTCAGTATTTCAGGGTTTACTTGTGTCTGGTCCTGACCTTTGGGTTCCCCTGTTAACCTAGGCGTGAGTATCCCTGGTACTACCATGGATGTGTTCCATGCATGTAGCCATGCCCTCCCTATTACTGCAGTCAGCATCTCTGGGGATGCCCCATGGTTTCTGGGTAGTTCCACGGCCATGTCCCGATGCCCAGCTCTGAACAGCACGGCAGAATGGCTGACCACTTGAGGTCATCACTGGTAGCCACTCTTCAGCCATGGTTCTGGGGCAGGAAGACAACCCAAGTCTTGGTGTTGGTGAGAGTCTTGTCTTGATATAGGTAGGAGAAAGCAGGAGCCACACTGCAGTGAGAGCTGTTTTGGTAGCCACTGAATGCCCTGAGCCTTGGTGGCCATGCTTCAGTGAGGAGGTTTCTGAGGCTGGTAAAGTGGAGGTGATTGGTATAGGTTTTAACAGACATAAATAGCACAGTAACGTAGGGTGAGTAGCAATGAGCCCCAAACCCATGTGTGTCGAAAGGAGGCTGTACAACTGAAATCCTCCATTGGTGTGATGAGCGGAAGATCATCAGCCAACCCTTTGTGCCCAGTCTGACTAACCCAGTCCTGCAGGAGGTGATGAGGATTCGGGATGCTGCAGAGGCTTAAAGGATGCTCCAGACAGCTTGCCTGGAAAAAACACTGCAATTCTGTCCTTCCATTTTCAGCTCTGGGTACTATTCCCATCCCTTTCGTGATCCCGGAACAGCCCTTTGTCAGCTGCAGTAGTTATTTATACAGACAAATGAAGTTAGGAAAGAGCTTGATATCTTTTAAATTGCATCTGATGAAATCTGCCCGCAAGGGACACATTGGCGAGAAAGCCTCAGGGAACCCTCTGGCTCTCAGTGCCAGGCTCATCCATCACAGCCACTCCATCAGCCCTAGCTCAGGGCCCTCATAACTTCATGTGGAAAAGTCCCTGCCCTCTCAGCACTCGTGAACCCTTTCTCCAGCTCATCCCACATTCACCATGAAGCTGGTGCTTCGGCCACTACAACATGTGGTGACTAACTGATGGGCCAGGGCCAAAGCTGGAAGGCTCAGAATTTGCTTCTCTTCTTTTTGTTTTTGTTTTTTCTTTTTTGTTTTGTTTTATTTTGTTTCTTTTCCTTACATGCACAAAGTATCTAGCATTCTTCTGAAGTCAGTAAAAAACTTTCAGGTGACCTTCACTTGCTTTGATTCAGACCCTAGATGTGGAATTAATTTTTCAGCCAGTTCCAGTAGCATCCAGTAAATTATTTACTTCCTACAAGCTGATCATCCTCAGCACAAATACACACATGCAGACCGGAGGGGCTGGGGGGGGGAAAGAGCAAAGTGAATATAACAGAAGCAAGAGCAATATGGAAAAATAAGGAGTTTACCTTAACTTCAAACATTATTAAAAGCAGTAGTTTGTAAAATAAAACAAACCCACCTAATATGGAGAGGTGAAACTATTTTCCTTGCAGGCAGCCTGGAGACAACCTGAAGATGACCAGGTTATGCTCTTGCCGTATGTAATAGCCTATTAAACTCTATTCATAATCTGTTAATACCAAAGAGGTTCAAATGAAAATAGAGCCCCATTTTCTTACGTGCTTTTCAAACCCTGAGCTTTCTCTGCACTGTCTGCTTGCAGTGGGTTTCCAGGGTGGTGTGCTATAACCCAAGGTGCCCATGCCATGAGGTGGATGTTTCTGCTCTCCCTCGGTGCCAGAATGGGCACGTGGCTGTGCCCACGATGACCCGAGCCAGCAGGAGACAAATCTCTCTCCTTGTTCTCTATCTTGCTGCATCTCAGCTAATTTGAGTGAAATTTATGTGTATTATTGTACCTAATCCCCTAGTTGCTCCAACCTGCAAAAATTCCTGTGAAGCGTAAGGCATGGCTGAGACCTGACTTTCTGAAGTGACGGGTACCAGCGAGTTTCCTTGCTGCTCAGTGGATTTGGGAGTGCTGAATATTTGGGAAATTATGGGTGCAGATGCTATGTGTAGGTAGAGGGTAGGATTCACATCACCTGACTTTGGTCACCTAAAAGCCAAGTGCCACGTTTCAGTGGCTCATCTTTTCCGTTCACCTGCAGAGGCAGGAGCTCTCAGCAGATGGTTTGTCTCCTCTGTTTAAGACGCTCAGGACTACGTGAGTCACCATTTCGCTCCGTTGACTTGAGAGGCTCTTGGCAGATTACTCCTCCTGCGGTGCCCGTCGCTGTCCCCGATCGCAGAGGGACGTTACGTGGCTCTCGGGACAGCTGCTTAACTTTGGGCCGGGCCACACCAGGGGAGAGTAACGACCAAGAGATGTGCTAGCCACGGCTCCCAGTGGCCGTGCAGACCTGGGAAGCTGGGCTGGTTTTGTGCTGACGTGAAAACAAAATCTGCTCTGTTGTTCCTATCTAGGACTGCGAATGATGGCACAGGCTGTGCTCTGCCTGCCTTCGCCGAGCAGATGAAAGGTCTCCATTTTCTGCTTACCTTACAGGAGTGCTAAAGATAAACATCTGCAGTTTCCTGGGCTGAGAGTGCTAAAAGCGAATGCCACCCCTGCTCAGCTTTTCAGATGGTTGACGAAGCACTTTAAAGGTCCAAGTTATATTTGGAAATGAAAAGATCTTTGTACCAAACAGAATATAGCTTGTGCGCTGTTGAGACCGACAGTCACTAAAAGCAAGCACGTCTGCTGATGCAACCTAATTGCTGTTTTGATTGCCCAGCCATGACGGGGCATAAAAATATTGTCTGCTTACAAAAAAAGAATGAAACCTCACTTGACCGTTTTGTGCCCAAATACCTTGGCACCCAGCCCTGCCGAGCTAGAGATGGGCAATTTGAATTAAAAAATTCCCCAGTGGAACCAGCTCCTAACAATACAAAGCTGTGCCTGTCTGACTGGGTGGACTATTTTCATGACTGAATAAAAATCATGTCTAGAGCACTGCATGTTTCTGTGGGGGCTGTGCGAGCAGGCGGGCACGCTGGCCTGCACCCGGGAGCTTTCCGAATTAAGTAGGCAGAGGATGGGCCAGTGCTGAAGGCCAGTCTCTTGAGACTCACGGGCTTTCTGCTTGCCCATCGACAAGTACAGAATCCTTGCAAAATGCTTATAGGAACATTTCTGAAGCAACATGGCAGAGTGGAAGCTGATCTCCAATTAGGAGAGATCACATCTGCTTACTGAAGAGGTTCTGGACCCGTCTTGTGAAACTTCCAGCATTGGTCACTGTGGGAAACAGGAGAGTGACCTCCTCGGCCACAGGTATAAATCGTAAGGACGTCTCTCTTTCACTTGGTTCTGATCAAACCCAGGTCTTGTATCTGACCCTGTTGTTTAACAGTATGACTTTTTACCAGTATGACTGTTGCTAACTCTCCACCTCCCTGCCCCAAGCAACGTGGCCATTGCACAGCCCCAAGTCCTGTGCGAGGGGCAGGGAACTGGCCGGTCTGGGATGGAGTGGGGACCCCTGCCACAGCCAGCACAGCCCAGCAGGAGCCT
>NW_009198261.1:18004-25300 GCF_000690835.1 Fulmarus glacialis
TGATCTTTCCCTCCCATTAAAAGGGCTATTGATTGATTTGTTCATTTAATAGGCTTCAGCTGCTAAACCCCAGCTTGCAGCCTTCTCTGTCCCTTCAGCCAGCTCCTCATACCACTGCTCTTGTGTTTTTCTTCCCCCATGGTGGAGCCTTTCAAGTCTTTCTTTAAAGAGTGAACCAAGTGCTTTCGATCAGCTGCCAGCTCAGCCCTACCAGTGAGGGGCTCCCAGCTGCTCCCTGGCCGTGCTTGGCACTGCAGCGTGTGAAATCCCCAAGATCCACCCTCCCTCAACACAAAAACCCCAGACTGGCTTAAAAAACACCAGATTTTTTTTTTTTTTTTTTTTTAGATTTAGGTTTTCTTAAATTCCCCTTGGGAACCAGCGGGTTTCACATACTCAGTTAGCGAGACGCTGCTGTGCAGCAGAGCCAGGCTCTCGCAGGGCTCTGACTGCAGCATCCATCGAACGCGCTGGGGCATTGCAAGCCACCTGGTCACCAGGTGAGGAAAGGATGAAAAAGATGGGCTGCCTCTTTTCACAACCTCCTGGGCAGACCCAGGCTCTGCGAAGCTGGCTGTGTCACTGCTGTAATCAAACCACCAAGGAACAAGCAGGGAGTCTAAAATTAATTCTGAATTGCAGATTTTCCCCAAATTACAGGAATATATAATCCTGTAGTCAAAAGAGCTGGCGTGGCTTCCACTTTTGTCTCCAGGCTGCCATAATCACCCTCATCCCACCTGAGTGGGGTTCCCCTTGGGTTGTCCTTGGTGGTGCACCGGTCCTGTGTAGAGGCTGACCTGTGTCCTCCAGCCCAGAGGAAACAGCGACATGCCTTTGACCATTGTAGACCTGATAAAAAGAAAAGAGAGCTGCATCTTGCTGGCCTTTCCTCATGGCCACAAGGAACAAAAGAGGTTAACAGGATTAACACCTTGTGGTGACCCACAGTTGAGAGCCCTTTGGGAGGATGTGTGGGGAGTGGGACCATTTGTGGAGATGTCCCAGGGAGAAAGAATGAAGCTGCTGAGGAGAGGTCACATCTACCCCCAGGACCATTTGCAGGCAGTGCAGCAACACCTCCCCGTTGACCGAGTCAGAGGTAATCGGTAGTTTAAACAGATGGATCTACATTTTATTCCATGCTCAGTTCCACAGATGGGACCAAAAAAAAAAGTTTACTCCAAAAGCAAATAAAATTTTGAAATGGCAACGTTCCAAAAGTCATCTGAGGAGATTTTAAGGTGGTATTTTGTGTGTCAAACATTTACAAGCATTCCCAAGACTCCCAGAGAGGAGACTTGGGGAGGATGGCTTTCTTAGCACTGTAGCCCTGAGATCGATTGCTTTTGCTGGGCTCTTTCGGTGCAGTAGCGGGAAGCTCTGGGAACTTGCTGTACCCACGAGCCTTGTGCCTGGGATTCAGCAGGGCAGCCTGCCAGGGGTGCTGTGCGTGAGCCGACAAAAAACAAGGAGGGTTTGGAAACCCACCTGGCAAGTGGGGCTGCACTGGAAACTTGCCTGGTTTCTGTCAGAGTATTGTCAAAATCATCCCATTCCCAAAGTATGTTTTCTTTGTGTCAGATCAGCATTTTTTGGAGAAAAAAAAAAAGAAAAAAAAAGCTCGTTGGGAAAGTTTGCAACCAGCAGTCGGTCCAATGGCAGTATGTCCAGGGTGATCACAAGTCTCCAGAAGGAGGTTTCTAATCCAACTCTACATTTTAGACCCAGCTATAGTAAGACTGAGTAAGACTGAGGTAGAGCAAACGTACTTGGCTCCTCTGAGAGCTGCTTCTCCACAATCTGATCCCAAAAGAAAATGCTGTAGCTGAGAGTGACCAGGATTACCATATTCAGCAATGACTTCTTTAGCAAAAACCACTTCATCGACTCCTTCAAAGCAAAATGAGCCCATCTTCTTCAAAAGCAGTGCTGACCATCTCTAAGTCAAGGACCTGATAGTTCTCCACCAGCTTTCATCCACCACAGACTACACAGATGCAAGATAAATTCTGTTCTTCCAACATCGACAGTATCTTAGGAGTACCTATAGTCCACACTCCACAAGAGAAGATGAGGATTGTGTTACCTTGTGAGTTTGTTCCACTACCAGATCAGTCCTATCCACAAAAAAGCAATTCCTTCCTGATTATAGGCACCTGGCTTTGCTGTGAGATCAAGACCATCCAGACTTACCAGTCTATCTAAAACCAGAAGAAACCTCTGCTGGGATTCTGGATAGTGAAAAGGACACAGCCTTAGCATGAATGGAAAACAGGTGGTTTCTGGAGGGATGTGCCTCTACTCTGAAATGCTGAGGTAGTGGTTGATGCATGATGTAAGATCTAGTTTCCTACACTCCACTCCCAACTCAAAAATGAGATCCAAACACTCAGCTGAGTGTAATCGCTGAGACATAGCTGCTTTGATGACCAGAAAGTTCACGGCTGCCTTCTCAGTTCCATCATCTCCAGGCAGGTGGACACTGCCAGGAGTGACCACATCCAATGTCACTGCACTGAAGAATTCATTATTTAAGTTGTGAAATGATATGAACTAATCTGATGGTGCACCTGGGGAATCGACACACTAAACCTAGTGTCATTTCATGCAAAAGTAGACATTTTCATCTCCAAAGAGAATCTCCTCTCAGTGATCAGTACAGCCTTCTCTTCTCCCTAACAGCCTTAAGTCATGGTGTACTGCTGAATGACAGCGGTGTTCAATACTGTTCTCATGTATAGATAACACACTACATTTATTTTTTGGATTGCAGGTGGCTGATTTTCCTACCAACATAACATTTCTTATAGTTAACCAGGATCTTTGGGTGGTGTTTATCTCACCCAGCTTAAATGTCTACAGAGTAATAATCTATATATGAGCTGATTACTCTAGGCTCTTTATATAGTTGTTGGAAGAAACAGGCACCTTCAGAATGCAATGCACCTGATTTATTTTAGATCTCTTATTTAGGATGACATGAATTGAAACATCCAAAGTGATCTAGGTTTCCAGGTGAATCTCACCCTTGTGTCCCAAGAATTTGAGATCCTGAGAGGATGAACTGGAAAGAACCAAAATTAAATTCTTTGTCCAGGATCTGTATTGTCTCTGTGGTTTGCCATTGCCTAATTTCAAGATGCCACAGGATCTGAGGACACGAGACTTCCCTGCTGATGTTCATATTGGGTCCCTGTTACTGCACTGATGACAGCAGCCACTGAGGAGATACAGCTATCAAGCAGAGAAGTGGATAACAAGAGTGACCTCCTAGCACCATACCGGAAAAGCACTCTCATTTCCTGCCCAGCTCCTGCTCCTTGTCTCACACTGAAGGGCTTTCCAGATATTATTCTACAGCCCCTCTTACGTCTTTCTTAAATCCCCTTTTGTCACTATGGCCAAGTGGAGGGAAACGTTAACACAGCCACTCCCCAAGCTGGTCTCTGGCTAAGCCCTAAGTCCTGCTTCCAGAGTCCCAGGAGTGGGGAGAAACCCAAACCACTTTCTTCTCACATTGCCAGAGGTTTCACCCATTTGCAGTACAAAGCGCAGTACATCTATCCTCTCCCATGATAAACCCACCTTTAAAGAAAGAGAGGACTCCTCATGTAACTAGAAGGCTCCCTAGGGTCTAGCAGTACAGTTTGCCCCCATTTCTGATGTTGCTCTTTCTCTCCCAGAAGGCAGACTGTATGGATCACATTAAGAGATTCAGCACTTAATGAAGTCTTACTCTTTCTGCTTGCTCACGCAGCAGAACCATCACGCTCAGTCCCCCGCCTAAATCTCTCAACATAACCAATAGGTAATGAATGGGAGAAAGGAAATTTTACAGCCAGGGAGGTATGAAGGTAAGTCCTCATCCTAGATCCGAGTTCCCACTGACTGAGAAACACCTCTACCCACAAGAGTGGTGGTAGGTGGGGAGCAGACGACAGCAAGAGCAGGTCCTGAGCTGGCTGATGAGTCCCCATCATCTGGGAGTGGTCCCTCTTGCAGGCCTGGCCCCTTCACTCTGTTAGCAACAGGGTGGGTCTGCTGTGTAAGGTGAAATGAATTTAAAAATCCAAACTGGTATTGGTGCAAATGAAAAGCAGGCCATTTTCTTCTTCACCTGTCACCTGTCACCTGTTTGAATTCTTGCAAAAGTCTTACTGAGATTGGAGCTGAGTCACTCTTATGGTGCATGGCCAAACTAACATTTTGTGGGGATATGTTTGGGGAGGGGGCTAATCATACTTCATAATTTCTCATCTTCCAAAATAATCTGTTTTCCAAATGCATTGCTAAATCCTTGTGCTAGCAATCTACCATCTGCTCCTTCTTTCAACACACCCACTATGTAGTCTGCTGTCTTGTTATACTGCCAAAACTCTATATACTGCGGGTAGAAGAGAGTCTGTACTTTCAGATGCTTTTCTTAGGTGACAGGGGAAAAAAAAGCCTTTGCAATTAGCACCAAATATAAGTGAGTGCATTGCCATGCAGCTTGCTCTTATCCTGCAATCTGTGATGTAATCTCAGCAGCAAACAGGCAACTAAATTTTGTCCTTCTAATTCCAGGCAGGGGCTCTGGTAACACCCTCCAGCATCAACTGGAGCGGGAATGTTTTGGGTAATCTCCAGAATGCCTCAATAGAATTATAAATCCATAAATCAAAGCAGTCATTATGTATTTGAATAATATGTGGATCAAAGTCTCAGATTGAGGGCCCCTTTGTTCCCATGCTCTTTTTATATCTTACTCAGTGAGTGTCTATTCAATGAGAAACAATTACAGTGAATTTAGTGCAAAAACATACAGTGCTAATTGAGCTCTGAAGACCTCATCTGGCAAAGTATTTAAGCATATGCTTAATTTTAAGCACATGAGTGGTAAGAGTGGAATTGCACACTAAAGAGCGGCATTTGGTTCAGCAAGATGTTGAATCAGTATCTAAATTTAAGTAATCGAGCTCTCCAAATTGAGCCTTTTTGAAAGTAAGTCGTCTTTACTCTCCCACCCGCTTTCCTAGCAGCGTTTCATACCGGAGGTCTGTGCAAATACTGCATTAAATCCTGCTTGTCCTACTCCAGATGGGTCTGTCTCCAGTAGGAGCAATTAAAGAAAGAAGAGCAAGACAAGGGCCACTATCTCATTAAACAGTGCAATTATCCGGGGGATAATTCTGATTTTTTGTCAAAGGGAAGCTGAGGCAGAACAACCAAGTGAGTTACGGTGTGTGGTGAATCAGTCAGTGCCATGGCAGACACGGGACTAGACCATTTGGGTCACCAAATGCCACCACCAGAGACATCAGCCAAAAGCCTCCAGTCTGGGACAATCCCAGGAAGTCCAGGGCTCCCTTCTCATCTGGAAAGACATTTCTCGGGATGAAGGGTGGTGTTTACAACACTGTGCTGGTACAAACAAATGCAGGTATGACTGCACCTCCCATAAAGGGAAGAGGAGCACTGATGGATCTGGAGGGGTTCTTCACACGGCTGTTCTAATGTTTTCTAGGCAGTAATGAGGCCAACGGGAGAAGGACTAGAGGTGCATTTTGTTTACACGCTGGGAAGTAGGAAAATCCTCTGGCTTTAAACTACCTGTGCCAAACTCCCGGCAAAACAGATCTGACACCTCTTCTCTGCCATGCTCCGGAGAGGCTCTGTTGATGCCCTCCGACGTCGGGATGTAGCGAGGCCTCGAGCCGGCTTGCACATGGGAAAGATGGAGGTTGTCCCCCAGCATGGCCCCTGCTCCAGCGCCTGAGCTGCTGCCTGGGGAGACTTCTAGCTGTTCAGGGGACACCTCCGCGCTTCAGCCCTGCTCGTGTGGGTGGCCAGGCTCAGTCCCTGGCTGGAAACCTCCCCCCTGTGACTCGCCCTTTCGCATCGGCAAAAGCAGGAATTGTGAAACGCCTGTCAAGGCGATTGGGAGCACAAAGGAGGTCTGCTCACAAGGTGAAAATAAAACGCTATTTTAAAAGATAAATGTTGCAAGAGACTGCAAAAGACCACCAGACTGCGTAAAGAGCAGTGAGAGGAGCTCACGTTGCTGAGAAAATGAGCCATGTTTTTGTCCCATGACCCACTGGGTAGAGTGGGGAGGGCTGGCTGGGGCAGAAACCTTTCCAAAGGGAGGGAGGGAGAGATGGAGAGTCTTTTTCCCTAAAGAGCAGGACAGTTTTGCTCCTGCTTCAGCACACAGCGACTCATGTACATAACTTTAAGCATATTCTTAACCCTTAAGAACTTTCAAAGCTGCCAAATCCTAGATTTTCTGATTCTATTTAAAAAAAATAAATCAAACCAATTGCTTATATATCAGCTCCAAAATCTCTTACCACACTTCTCACAGAAAGGCCAGACCAAATATGAACCCCAAACTGGGCAGCAAAGAAGAAATGCTTTCTAGGCTTGTGGTTAATGAACATACTGGAGACTGCCTTGTTTTGTCTTAGAGAGAAACTCCATGTGCGGATGCTGCTAGGCACCTTTCCTGGTGGACATGATTAAACTCCGATGAAAATAATGGTGAAGACTTATCCAGGTCAGCTACTGTAATTTGAGAAAATGTTGTTTATGTCCAAGCTCTTTTTCCCTTGTACGTGCTTCCCCTTCTTTAAATTCTCTTCAGTTTGGCCCCAGCTGAGTCACAGATCAAAGCATTTCAGCTTTTGAGGCCAAATTGCAATTTATAATGTCTGTGGTTTTAGCTAATCTGTCTCTGTGTCATCTCATTTTAAATCAACAGAAAGCAGCACAAAATAACTCATTTCGGAATGCCTTGCTGAACTAGGGATTTTAACTCAGGCATCCTGTTACCAGTTCTCCTCACAGGTAAATGGGGTTTTCTTGCTTTATCTGAGGGCGCTTTGTTCCTATTGTAAACATCAATTTTGTAAACAACTTGTGCTCCACTGAGGTGAAATAACTACATCTCCAAACCCGAGCTAAGATTCTGGTTTGTCTCCCTTCTTAGAATTTTAACTGTATCAAAGGGTAGCTTAATGCTCTAAAGAGCCTTTCATTTTAATTAAGTAAAGAAGGTCCTAATTTCAAACCCGCTTGAACGGCCTGGGTTTAAAAGTTCAATTCATGCTGTAGCCTTGTTTGCTCTTCACAGCAAAGACCATGGCTAGCAGAGGCCGATTCTAGTGGAAACACTGCTCCCCAGCTCCTGAAATCACTGTGTGATTCCTTGTTTTGTGCTGATGCTGCTGCCCTGACAACAAAGGGGAGCCACCAAAGTAGCATGAGGATGAGTCAGCCCCAGGGCGCATCACACATCACCGCGCCAGCAGG
>NW_009198261.1:25390-29136 GCF_000690835.1 Fulmarus glacialis
GGCTCTCTACTGGGCTATCTCCGTCCGCTCTACGTCCCTGCAAGTCTTGCTGTGTACCGCTGTATGCGAAGAGAAAATCCAACCTAATGTATCCCGTTTCCTATTCAGGTTTCACTCATCCATCTCACCTTCCTCTCCTTTTTCTTGCAGCCTGGCAGAGCTTTCATGCCGTGGATGGGTTAGCTGCCTCGCCGCTCCTGCATTCTCTACTGGGCTATCTCCGTCCGCTCTACGTCCCTGCAAGTCTTGCTGTGTACCGCTGTATGCGAAGAGAAAATCCAACCTAATGTATCCCGTTTCCTATTCAGGTTTCACTCATCCATCTCACCTTCCTCTCCTTTTTCTTGCAGCCTGGCAGAGCTTTCATGCCGTGGATGGGTTAGCTGCCTCGCCGCTCCTGCATCCCCCTTTGAGCCCACGTGGGAGGTGGATGCACGCTGGATGGTGGCTGCACCAGCCGCGAGTGACTCCCGTGTCGTCATACCCTGGGAAAGTCGGAGACAGAGACATGGACTCCTGGTGTTGAGGCTACCAATTAGCGCTGTTGGAGCAGATCTCCTTGAGGAACGAGTAACACATGAAACTCCCACTAATGCCAACCTGGCTTTTGTTTGGGATTGCCTAACTCTGATGAATAATGCAAGAGTCCAGCCTGCGCCTCTTTTTATTTAACCGCATCACTCTTCAAAACAAAACCAACCAAAACCCAAGCAAACAAATACCCCTTCAGAACAAGCAAACATCTGACCTTAAAGTGTGGCTCTGCAGCATAAGGTGTGCCGGAGAAAAAAAGCTTTATGTTCACGGCAGAGAGGCCACGCACAGAGGGAAGAACTGCCTTTTGCAGCCAGAGCAAAAGTCCGCCCAGCTCAGTCCGGGCTCAGTCGGGTCAGTAACAGGAGTTCAAGGAAAGAGATAAATCTTCTCACAGTTGGCAGTCTGAGATCTTCCTGGCCTGGAAGTTACATCCAGAACATTACTTTCAGCAGCTCTTTGTAGATCTATCCTCTATGAACTTATCTAAACTATTGGCCTCCATGACATTTCATGTCACCGAGTCCCACAATTTAGTTATGTGTTGGGTAAAAAAGTACTTGTTTGTTTTAAAGGTCAGTCTGGGTGCTAGAATATCACAGATCAAATACAGCAAAAGCTAAAAAAATAAATAGAATTTTGAGAGCTATTATTTACACACACATCCTATTCTCCTCAAAATATAACCCGATTTCTTTTCACTTCAGTTGAGTTAAGTTAATACTAAGGGACCAAAAATTTCTCTTGTATATATGAGTGTCCAGAGACCAAATCCTGTGCAAGACCTCATAAATACAGGTGCTGTAGTCCTGTCCTTGGGGAGGTTTGGGTGCAGTGGACAAGGATCTCCAAGGACAAGGGCAAAGCAGAGCTCTCAACAGTCCCTGGTGGGAGAAGAGGCGGATGCTGTGGAGCAGGTCATCTTTGCTCAAACTTAGTTAAGTTTGAGTCAGTTGGTTCCTATATGAATGGAAACCAACCATCTTCTACCAGTCAAAGGCACCAAACCCATGCTGAAAGTATGTGGGCCACCCCTGCTGCTACAGTAATTTCCAGACCCCATCTTCCTCTGACAATGTGTCCTAAACCACTCGTGATCCTGGTGGAAATTATGAGTATAGAAGATGAAGATGATTGACGGACTGAATGGGCTGCCCGCGGGGACTGCACAAGCCCGCAGCTCTGCTGCATGATGTCCATCCTCCTGGGAGTCAATGAGAGTTCGTGTCATCATACGTGGAGGAGCTGAACGGAGACGTGAATTAGACCATGTCAGCAGTACGGTGCTTTCAAAGTTGGGGTGTATCTTGGGAAGGTATCCAGTTCGTCCAGTTTGGCAGGGGTGAGGGGGAGTGTGGGGGAGGAAGGCGAGCCCGCTGTCAGGAAAGGCTAGCTTACCTCTGAGAGCCTTTTGCTCAGAAAGAGCAAGTGGCACTCTCCTCGTCAGACAAAAAATGAAATAAACTCTGCAAGATGGAGGGATTCCTGGCATCGCTGTGCTCTGCAGGAGCACACACCTCAATCGTCTCTCCAAATCTGTTGTCATAGGTTTATAGCCAGAATACAGGATTGACTGAAAAGCAACATTCCAAGGAAACAGAGTTAAAACAGCTCGAATTTGACATGCCTAGCCCTGCCCCACGGAAGGCAGTGGCAAAAATACGGCTTGGTTTCTTCTTCATGGCTTTCACATTATAAAGTCCTGTTTTGCCCTCCAGTATCATACTTGTCCCCCCTGTAAGGGATGGGTAGTGGGGCCCAGTGCCCATGCAAGGAAAGGCACACACTGACACAGTGAGTCAGAGAGGCTTCCCAGTATGCCCAGTACCCCACCAGTGGGAGAGGCTAGTGCTAGCTGAGTTCAAGCACCAGGCTGGGTAGCAGGAGGTGGCAACATCCAAGAGGGTCAGAATAGGGAGCGTGTGCCAAAGTAATGGTTAAGGCTGGGGAGGGGGCAATTACAGGAGCCCGAGGATGGGGAAGCAAGGAGAAGACACTTGGAGAAGAGTGGAAGAGCCAAGGAGTGAGGGAGGGGTAGAGGCTGGGTGGCGGCAGCCTCCGACGATGGGACATTTTCAAATGGTTGTTGAGATATGTTTGGAATTAGAAAGTTGGATTTTCCATTTCAAAGCAGGTGTTGATGTGAAATATATTGTTTGGCTTTCAAGATCTTCAGCTGGTGGTTGACAAACCATAGCTAACAACTGTGTGCTAGAACAGGGACAGAAGAGACAACCCACCTAACTTTAGACACCCACAAAGGTGACGTCTGCATACGGACAGGTAGTGGAGCCCCTTTCACATCAGTGAGGAGAAACAGATAGTTGGAGGGTGCAGCTCATCCAGGTAGGTTGGATAGGTTGCTCTTTGGAGGGGCTTAGCTCTACGGAGGTTAATGGGGTCCAGAGAGCTAGCTCTGATGTAAACAGATATTTGTTGCATTCAACTCAAGCTAAAGAGAAGAATCGCACTTCAAGCATCCTAAATATTTGGGTCTAAGTTGAGTTTGGAGATCCCTTTCCGAGTTCATTAGCCAAGGTATATCCTGAAATAATTTTTTTTTCTTTAGGTAAGTCCAGTCTTCCATATTATTTCGTACAGTCCCATCAAAGCTTTCTGCCATCTGGAGGGAAGATGCACTTATGCTGATACACTTCAGCATATAAACATAATTATGATCAATATTAAAGAAATAACTTTTGAGAGTGCCTCGACTTAAATTTTTCCATTAAGCTAGTCTGAATGAGTTGTTCAGATGTGTACATATATTTAAGATTTTGATCTTTTGTCCTGGTTTGGGACAAAATAATTTTACAATATCTTAGCCACTTCTGCAGGAAAAGAAATAACGTTCTTTCCAAGTCTACTTGAGCTTGGCTGCAATATCCTGAAGTGCTTGTTAGTAATTGCAGTTGTTCTGCTAATTACAGGTGGTGCACTTATCAATAAAACGGCTTTGTGATTTTTAATTCTGCTAAGTTTGTTGACGTAATGCTATCTCTAAGTTCCACAGGCTGCTTAGCCATTGTACAAATAAATTCCTTTGAAAAATGTCCGTCTTCTTTATTTCAACAAACTTCATTTTCTGCTTGTGTTGTAAGAGCGGTCCGTTACCTAACCAGCCCAGGCTGCGGTACCGATACCACTGGAAGTACATAACCCATTTTGGAGTGATACCTGGCCCATCGGAGCACAGGAACCATTGGCTTTGA
>NW_009198261.1:29168-59315 GCF_000690835.1 Fulmarus glacialis
GCTATAGACCACTCGTTACTGACCAAGCTACCTGTGATTCATCCTCTCCTGCTCTGAAAGACTCACTTTACCTCTGATCTTCCCCTCTTTTTTTTCTTCCTGCCATAACCTTATAGAGAGTGCTTTAAAGGACACCAGACAAAACTGAACAGTACAATACCTGTAGCCTGACTTGTGGTTTCTAAATAACCCTTCCTTGCAGCTGTGTGTGTGGCTGGCACCGTACCCCAACTGGGTGATTCCATTTCGGTAGCACCTTGAGCTTTTCCCTGGATGGCTGCAGGTAATCCTGGTGCCTCAAAGAGCCTGGGCAGCTCATGCTATCCCTGCCAGCAACTCTTTTACATTTTATTGATGCAGACTCTGGAGCTAACGACTTTACAAAAGCAATATTTCCTTTCTGTGCTGGGATGCAGTGAGCAAGGAGGATCAGTTTTGATCTGTAATGCTGGACACAGCGTAAAGCCCAAGGGGGTGCTTTCCCTTTAGGATGGGACTGATTAGGCTTGCCTATTTTTGCTAACATATCTCCTAGCAGAAGGCTTGAGTGTGGCAGCCCGCTGCTCCCCCTCCTTGTGCTTGCCAGCCTGCTGGGCAGCTGTGAGCTGCCACTGTCCCTGCCTCAGTTTCCCCATCTGTGAGTGGGGATAACTGTCCTGAAGGGCCTTGAGACCTACTGGTGAAAGTACAACGTAAGCCCTGCAGTGTGCTAAGGACTCTGCCTGCTCCTGTGCTTCCAACTTTGTCAGCAAGCTCTGAAGACTGCATTTATCATCTGTATTTCAACATGACGCTGAGCTCCTCCAAAGCCGGGGACCCCTTATCCCAGGCGCTCTTTGAGCATGTCCTGCCTCCTTAAAAAGTCTAGAAATCTCTTCAGTTTTGACTGCAATACATCCGTTTGAGCCATTTGCAGACCTTTCCCATTGCTTCTGTTCCTCCATGCAGCCACCAAGGAGTCCATACACCTCGGAAGCCATTGATGGGGATATGAAGTGCTCTGTGCGGTGCCACTGAGACCCTGCCGCTGGTCCCGATGTGGATTGCTGCTCCAAACCAGGCACCGAGGGAAGGCCACAGTGCTGGGACTGGGAAGATGCCTCTGAGCAAGGATCACTACATGTGGCATCCTGCAAGGTGACATGTTCCCAGCTTGTCCCTGGCCAACGTGCTGAGACAGCAGATCAGTCAGACATCCAGTCCATGCCTGGCATGTGTCACAGGGCAGGAGGGATGCCACCAGAGGCAGCAAGGGAGCACAATGGAGGAAGCAGTCAGGTCTGTTGTTTGGATTTTCACTGCTGGGTCACCATCTAGACATTTGACAGGCTCAGCAGCAGGTCAGAGACCAAGTTACCGTAGCAGGGTGGGCTGGTTGTGCCTCCTTCCCAGCCAGAAATACAAGCAGAGCTGCTGACCCCGTGAGAACAAAAACGAGACAGATCCCAGATGCAAGATATGGGAATAAGAAGCAAGAGATTTCAGGTCTGATACCTCCTAACTCACCAAGGGTAGCTAAAAACAGTTGCTATGCCCAGCCAGGGTGCAGGATTTTTGATGGCAATCAGCCTTTCTGGTCCCTAGTGATCCCTGAGCCATTACCACTTGGGTAAATACCTGGTAAATACTTTGAGAAGCTCAGCTAGTTCTTGTAGAGCTGGGTGGTCCATTCTGGCACAGCCATGTATCAAACTGAACTTAATTAGCCATCTTGCAGCCTTTGTTCCAACTTCGATGCCAACTTCGGTGCTCCTCAGTGGATGGAAGTCCCGATCCAAAGGTCAGTGAAATCAGTAAAAGGATTTCCACCAATGCTGGGGGACTTCAGACCCAAAAGGAGTGTTTCATGGTCCCTTCCCTCCCCCGCCCCCCGGCGTGCCTTGTCCCTCAGTAATGCTGATAGTATGGTTTTGGCAGCTGTTGACTGACCAAATTCCCAGTGCTGGGAAGAAGCTCCCAACACCAGGTGTCTAGAGTCCCCCTAAGCTTACTTTGCACCTCCTCAGCCTCCTTCTTGTTCTACTTCTTCCTGCCTCTACTTCCCCCCCTGCACCCGGTGCTTTTTATATCTTGTGGAAGCCTGTTGGCTCTAAACACATCCAAAATGTAGCAGCAGGCGCTGCCCATACCTTCGCGCAGCGAGCCTGCAGGAGAGCGGAGAGAGCAGGAATCAAACGGGAAAAGCAATCTGGATATGTGGGCTGAGTTTCGTGCTTTGGAGGTGTATTTTTTTTTTTTTTTACTTGTTTGTTTTGTAGCTTTCCAGCTCCTTTTCTGGAGGCTTGCCACACGAGGTGCAGTTTGCTCTTGGCAGCACGGTAGCAGGCTGTGTGGGGATGAATTCACGCTAAGTGCCCAAGAAGTGCTCAGACGCGGTCTCCGTGCCTGCAAATGGACATACAGACCATTTTATGCACAATGAAAGAAGCTGCACCAAGAACTACAATGCCTAACCTAGTTTTTATTCATCCCATTTCGATCAAGGCCTCTGGAAGGTCACCAGCTCTTTTAAAAGTAAGGAAAATGTGGATAGACGCCCAGCCGCTATCCTGCTGACAGTGCACTTCTCTGACACATGTACAGTGCGCTGCTGAAACACTGATAGTGGTTTTTCACAGAGGTCTGCAATCTATTAGACAGCACTTACTGGTACGTTTCAATGTATCAGCCTATCCAAGGCTAAGCAGACCATAAAAAATTATGAAATATTTGGCTGGATGGCAGTGATCCTTTTAACCAGCAATGTGAATGTACTACACTACACACACACGTAAATACACACGTACGTACGCACAAAATCTGTGGCAGTGATCCTGATAAACCAATTGTGCACCTTTGACCACCTCCGCTGCACTCGGCCGCACTAACCCATCTCCTAAGGGTGCTTCTCTTGCTCCAAAACCTCCCCGAGGCTGCCAGCAGCCACCGGTCCTTGAAGTGAGATCAACCTGCCACAAAACTGCTTCCCTTCTTCCTCCCTGTTGGGAAATTCCTTTCCACCCACCCCATATAATTACCCATAGAAATGCAGGCTAGACAATATTGAGTCCTGGACCAAAATCCGGTTTGAGGTCCGATTATTGCGTGACTGTGCAGGAAAAAGAGAATTTTGTATGACTAGAAAAGATAAATTCGCAGCCTTCTTCAGGGACCACCAGCATCTTCTTTGACTGACAAGATGAGACATAGCAGGCCTTAAAGTCATGATGATTTTAGCTCCAGAAAACTTTCTTTACATCATTTTTAGGGGTATTGAAAAGTCATTAATTGTGTATTTTTCCTTGGTTTTAGTCCTGTGCAGTTGAACTTACGGAAACAAAGATTTAGCTTAACACAAAAGTGTCCGTAAGAAATGTTTGATGTTAATATTACCCTCTCCAACTGAATAGCTGAAGAGATTTTCTTTTGTGGATAGAAGATTCACAAAATGCATGTCAGAGTTGAGGGGCATAGAGTGGTATCGGCCCCTTTTAGGGTGCCTTGTGCAATTTGGTTAGTGTCTTAACCAAGAATTTCCGCAGACTTCCAGAGACTTTGGCTCCAAACATTGCTCTGCCATTTATGGTACATGGCATCAGTGTTTGCGCCAATAAAAACTTTATGCTGTGCCTTATGCTGCCGGTTGAGTGCATTGCAAATGGAGTCTAGGCATATGTTTGTAAGGCTCCTCAGAGCTGTGTTAGCACAATCACCCACTTTTAACCTCCGTAATTTAGAAAGCAGTTTCTCTAAACACTGAGAAGACTCCTGAAGAAAGAGCCGTTACGCTCAGCAGACCTTTCTGGCTTGTTTTCCTCCAGAAGGGTACTTGCGAGGACTGAGATGGTGTCAGTCTGATAATGGCCTTTCCTATTTCTATCAGCGCTCAGATGGGACTGCAGAATTGATGTTAATACTGTGTCTGCTTCATTAGTTCACCTACTGGCAGTTGCCTTGCTGAGATCACTGGTTTTTCCCGTTCTGTATTTATAGCTTTGTGTGCCGCTTTCAGCCTGCAGATTATCAGAGTCCTGATCGCTGCATTTTGTAGTTTATCAAGGCCTTGTTTTGCTAACCATGAAAAACTAGTCTCAACCAATTGGGCAGGAGGGAAATTTTGTTTCTCTCTTTCTCTTTCATAAATATGCGTATGTGTTTCAGGTACTTAGACATGCACATGATAGTTTAGAAAACAACTGGTGCAAATGTTGCCATTTCTAATGGGAGGCTGCTAGCATGCAAGAGCTTTAGAAGTGTCTGAAGTCAAAACAGGTTCAACATATCATTAGCTCGGGAGGTAAAAGAGGACAGGAGATTTGCAGTTTGCACATGAGCCCATGTCTTGGTTTAGGACTGTGGGCCCACTTCTCTTCATCCCTCCTCCACATTGACACCAGTGGGTGCCTGGCAGGCAGAGCTCAATATTTTGCTCGTTAATCTTGTAGTATCTGCTGTCTTAAAGCTCCGGCCTCTGGAGCCAAGTGATCTTGCATTATTATCAAGGGTTGCCTTTTAAGAGAATGTCTAATTTTTAAAGTTGAAGAGAAAGCTTGCAAACGAAGTGAGGAGCTCCAAAATCTTGGACGCCAGCAAGCAAATGAAGACAGACATACATTTCCTATTAAAAAGAATTGAATGATATAACTCTTGGCTGAGGGCCATGGAACTGCTCTCAGCGTTATTTCCGTCTGCTAGGGCCAGGACTGAACGCACAGGGCATGTCTGCGCTCTGAAACGAGCTGGCGAAGGCTTCGTCGGTGAGTCTGCTCAGCACGCCCAGCCCGGACCTGGCTGGGGGGGTCTGCATGGCGACTGGGCTAATGGGCTGGATGGCTCCTGGGCTGGCGCGGCATTGCCGTGGCTGTATCCTACCCTCTCCCCGTGTCAAACCGATGCTGGGCACGACTCGGCAGCAGCTGGAGCACTGGGCAGTCTCTGCATGAAGGCCCGTCATGAGACAAAGGATCCCACCAAAGGATTCCTTGTTCCATTTGGTTTTGCTTTTTGAAGGATTATTTGCTGTACCTTGTTGCTTTTGAGTGCGGGCTTTGGCTTAACCACAGAAATGGATATTTCGCCACATGCTTGTCTTTTGTGGAATTTTGCAGAGTTTCCCTTTTTCATACCTCCTTTATAAATGCATGGAGCCATTTGCAGGCACTCAGCAATTTATTCCCATCCCGCTGAAGGGGAAAAAAAAGAAAGTTGCAAATGTCAACTCACATTTGACTGATTTGGCCAATTGCTGGACTACTGGAAATTGTTGTCAATGTGAGGCAGGTTCTCAGACAAGAAGACATGGATAGGAAGTGAGCAAAATACAGTTGTACAAAAGGTTTTGCATGTAATGTTCAAGATTAGATTAAACTAATAGCACATTGTGAGGCTGGTGTGCTGTAAGACAAGTGATCTTAAGAGAGCTGCCTAAAAGAGATGGGATTGATCACCTTCTGAATGTACTTCTTGTTCTTCATCAGTGGTCTAGAGAACCTAGACAAATACCTTACATTGAGTACTAGGTTGTGATGTGGTTGCCTCAAAACACCATTTTCTGCCATTTGAGACTCTTGAGGGCATGTGAGCCACCTGCCTGAGGCTGGTGGACACGAGTGCCCTAATGAGTGACGGCTGGAAGGCAGACAGGACAGTCAAAGACACATCACGTGGCACAAGATGTTTGTGATGGGCAACCAAACCAAACCAAACCTTGAGGGTGGGGTGCAGCTGCAGATTCAGACACGTACTTTTAGATATTGACTACATGTGTGTTGGGTGTCTGAACTCTCACTGTAATCAGGGGAGATCTAATCAGTGCAATCAATGGGGCCTGGAGAGAGATTCCGGTGGGCACATACAGATATCTACTTTAGGGTAATGTGAATCAGTCTCTAGGCTCCATAGGCTGGGGTAAGATTTGGTTGCCTACACATGACATATAGTGCCATTTGATATGATTTACAATATCAAGATATCCATGCAGGGTGAGTAGGTAGGAGGCAGATCTGAGACCTTCTGGAGCAGCAGCTGGAAGATAGGTAGGATACCCTGGGGCATTTCAAATACCTGCCCATGTGAATGAAGACTGTAGATCTCAATGCTATGGAGGAGCTTAGACACCCAGCTCACATGTGCACCTTACGTGGCAGATTCCCTCATAAAGGTGTCTCAATCTGCAACTGAATCCCATTGTCACTTTTTAATGATGAAATTTATCCCACTTTTAAAATGGATCTTTACCCTAAAAAGACCAAGCTAGTTCACTGAATCCACTGAATTTCTAACATTTCATGCTTTTAAGTGCTTTGAGAAGGAAGGGAATTGTCACTTATCAGCCAAGTCTTACCTTGGGAGATAGCTACCATTCAGAATACACCTGCAAACCCCAGTGCTCACATAATTGGAGAATAGCCATCTGCTGGGTTTCTCAGTTAAGAGTCTGTAAAGCTTAGAAATTATATCAGGTGCCTGATCTCCTGCGTAAAACAGGCCTTATCACAAGTTCTGGTCACTCACTGAAGCCAGAATCTGTAAAGCTGTGACTCCCATGAATTAACCAGAACTGGGGCATGACTTTTACAAAAAAACATGAGCCCTGATTTCAAATTTTCCTTCGATAGAGAATTCTCCATAGCAATTAGTGAGCTGTTCTGGTTATTAACCCTTTTACTATTAAAATTAATCTTTCTACTCTGAATGTGTCAAATGTCAGCTTATAGACATTGGTTCGTGTTGTAGGTTTGTCCATGAGAGTAGTGAACCCTTTGTTGTTCCAATTCCTGCATGGGAGGAACCTACAAGATATCATCAAGGCATCATTTAACCTCTTTTTCTATAGCCATAGATTGAACTCTTTGAGTCTTCCACCATGTTTCTAGTCCTTTGGTTGTTCCCAGAGCTTTTCTCTGAACCCTATCCAAGTTTTTGAAATTGCTCTTAAAATGTTGTCACCAATGCTGATGATGCCAGGGACACTATAACCTCTGGACTCCTGTGTTCATTCAATCACTTTGACTTCATCTGCTTTTGGCTACAACTTTTTATTTATCCATGTGTGGCCTTAGTCATTGTTTTCCATAGCATCCCCCAGCTTGTATATAAAACCAATTGTCTTTGTTGTTAGATATTTACTCTGTCAGTCGTGTGCTGTCCTCACTAGTTGCTATTACACCTATATTTATGCTATCATCAACTTTATTAAATATCTTTATTTTCCATGTCATAGTTAAAAACGTTAAATAACAGAAGGTCAAGAAACAGTCTCATGGGATCCTGTTTGATGTTTCCCCAGCTATCCTTACATTTGAAACTTGTCATTGCTAGTGTTTAACCCATGTTCAACCATGTGCTGTGCTGTTTCTCCCATTGTTTCAGCCTGTGAGTCAAAGTGCCATGCATAAGTGATCCTGATGCTTTCTGGGAATCTCTTAGATGAGCGCTACGGCCTTTATCAACCCGACTTGTAATTTCATCAATAAAAGGTAGCAAGTTATATCTTGTCATAATATTTATAGACTAGTATCCTGACAGAAGGAATCCCTTCTCTATCTGGTGGCTTTTCTTTTCCTTTTCAATGAGGACAGCCTCCTTCCTTGTCTTCTAAGGATGGACACACAGAAGACACAACACCATGTCATGCACCAGGTGCTTTGGGTGGCAATGGAGAGCTGCATCCTCGCAGGGCTTTGCTGGGGCTGCGTGCCCTGCTTGCTTCCCAGGAGCGCTGCCGAAGCACGGCTCAGCTCAGGGGAGCAGCAGGACCAGATCCTGCACGTGGAGCAGGAGCAGGGGGTGCTGCCACAGCTCACTCAGCCTCGCGGCTGCGCTTTCCCCTTCCTTTGGGTAGTCACAGCAAATACCGACCCACCTGCTTTACTATGACGCTGCGTTGAGTTAGTTATTGCTTAAACAGTCCTTTGGAAATGCAGAACATTGTAAGAGCATGAAGTGTTATCATTATTAAATCGGTGTTAGTCCAGAGCCCTGCTTAATTTTACAGCTCTGTGCTAAAACGTGTAAAAAGGACCATCACAAAAGAGGTGGGATTTCAGGCGTATGCTCAGTCTTTAGGATGATACGAGGCATAGTAGCACTTTGGTAGTATAGTTTGAATAATATGTAGGATTACGGAAGTCAGGGGACCAAAAGAGTACAAAATATTGACATTATTCTACTACCTCCCTGCACCATCTCAGCTCACAGACAGCAAAATCACTGAAGTTGAGGGAGTGATATCAAACTTAATTTGGCAAAGAGCATTGCTAAAAATACCCAGCATTTACCATACGTACAGTAAATTACTAAAACGATATGGAAGCAAGAAGGGAAAAATAATACATATATATATTATTAGTGCGATTAAGTATAATACGTAGGGAACAAAAAAAGGTAAAATAATGTAGAAAATTCATAGTTTTAAAATCCTGAAATTGTATTTTTGAGTATTTTTGGTTCTGTGAGCCATCTGGGCAACGGGGTATTTTACAAATCATAGCTTCAATGTGAGAAAATAGTATAGCGATGCAGTTCTGTTACAGTCATCTGCTTCTGCTCACATGGTTTTGTCATAAGGCTTCTGCTATATTGTGAATCCTCGCTGGATCAGCAGCGAACTTCGCTATCTTCAGACTCTTTACCACAGCTTCTGAATATTGTAAAATCTGCAAGCTTACAGGAATGGTGCCAGAGGCTCTAAGAGTCTGGTCTTGGTTAAAATTTGTGGTGAAGGGAAGGGAGAAAAGGGGAAAAAAAGGGAGATCTCCATCTGGGGTAAATTAAGATAGTGCTACACCAATCTGTGGCAGCTGAAGACCACTTTAAGGAAAAAGAATATGCTGAGAGCTCATGGAGGTGAGCTCAGGGGGTCCCTGTTGAGTAGCCAGCCAGGTGACGTTTTCATCCTTTTGTTCTGTTTAGCTGAGAAACGTGAGTTAAGTTCATGGTTTTATTCTGGTTTTGTTTCTAGCTCCCCACAAGTACTGATAGAGCAGTGGCAAGAAAAAAAGGTTACTTGCTTTATTCCAGATATAAGTTCAGACTACCCCATTTGAGGTGGGGTAAGAAAGGGCGAGTTAAGGCTGGTGATTTATTTCCTGGCTTTAGAAGGAAAGAATTAATTGGCAAAGTTTTCAGGAATTTCAAGTACTGCAAGCCCTGGGATATTCTTACCCAGATTTTGTTTTTCAGTCTCTGTGTCCTTTAAGGGAAAATCATGAAAATGTTAAAGTGGGCTGGGTCCCCATGTTCTGCCCTTCTTCTGGCTTCTTTCAAGTACATTCAACCATAACCTTCATGTTATGAAGGGCAACTCAAATTTTCCAAGACTTTAAGACAGTTTTGGGGAATGTCTGGCGTTCTGGTGTCACAGGATATCAGCCTTCACCTCCCACGTATGCGTGTGGGGGGCTTAGGTGGTTACAGCTTGGGAAGTATTTGCTACTTAATGAATTTCATGCATTTCATGAACAGCTGTTCACCTCGCCTCCTGTGCCACCATGAGGACACTTCCGCAGAAGTTGTGCACCAGGTGGGATAGTTCTGCCGTCCAGAATGGTCCTTTGGGAACCAGCTGGATGTCTCTGAAAGTCTGCTGCAGTGGTTCTCCACCACATCTGACGAGAGTGTACAGATCAGGAGATTTCCACGCAGCATGATCAGCTCTCTTATCTGAGCGTTTCTTCATTAACAGATTGCCAGAGGACAACTGCTACATCTGATGGGTAAGGAGTGGAGATGGATCATGGGGCACGGCACAGCAAATAAGTCCAGTCTGCTAAATCAAATGAGCGGGAAACATCTCTGAGCAGGAAAACCGAGTGTCACAAATTAACGTGAAAGGATGTAGAGACCCTCCTGAGTTCCTATGCCCTGCAAATACTACAAAAGAAGCATTTCCCTGCTTAATACATGGTGGGGGCATTTTGAGGAAGCAGATAAGCATTTACAGATGTTTTCAATTATTTCCATTTTGTCTGGGGCAATCCATGACCATTCAAACCCTACAGAATCTAATCCCATTCATAGCAGTCAGTCTGGCTTGCAGCAAGGGAATTGTAGAGATATTCCAGATTTACACCAATACAGCTGAAAACAAAGCCTTGCTGCAATTTGCAGTCGATTCAGTCTTGTACCTTCTGTCACTTAGGCTGGAGAGGTCTCTTTAGGTAGCTAAGCTCAACAGGTACGCAAAGTTGAGCTTACTAGCCAGCATTCACAAACTCTCTCCTTACTGAGGATGAGGCCAGATTAGGTCCATCGTCTCAAAAGGACACAGACTCGGCAAGACTGCGGAGTATTTTCAGCAACTGCAGTAAGTATTTTCTTGTGGCCAGCAATGACTTGTCTGAAAAGGATTTTTAAGATTACAACTGGAATGCTTCAAATGGGATGGACAGAAATGCATCGCTCTGTTTCCCTAGGTTTCCCGAGGTGCTATCCCAATGAATACAACAACCAACTCTGGAGTTATTTGTTGAGCCCGGATCTCAAAGCTTCTCTGAGCTTCTACAGCACTGAACTGGGCATCTGTGTTTGAGACTATTTCCTATCGGGGTGCCTTCCCACGAGCTTCTTGCACCTAAGACCTGATGCTGGCTTCAGCAGTCACCAACAGCCACCTTTTTCAGAGTTAATCTTTTACTGGTGTCATATGCACTTATAGAACTGCTCTTTATTTTACTTTTTCTTTTTTTTTTTCTTTTTAATTTTTACTATTGAAATACCCTATTAGGCATTTCTAAACATAGAGCTTTTATATATCATCATGGACACGTTAACAAGTGTGCGCATCTGGCCTAAATTAGACCACCTATGAAGGTGGCCTACAAAATCTAGATATTACCAGAGGAAACATTGGAAAAGGCAGTTTACTACCAAGAAGAGAAATATTTTAAAGCCAGCCCACCAGCGAAGAGACCCTGGCAGCCCATAAAGAATTCTTCAACAGAGAATGGAAAGTGCATATGAAGGACAGATATTGATCCCAGTTCCACCAAAAGTAATTAACTGTGTTGACCTCGGGGTATTTACCCTAGCGTTACAGTTGTGGGGCTGAATGAGACACGGACAGAAGGTGAGATGCAGTTCTGAGACCATGTGAACCCATTACAGATACGTGCTGAAATTTCACCTTCAGTAAGAGAAAACCATTAGAAAACCAAAATACTTCAAGAAACTTTTGGAGAACATTGAAAGCCTGGGTCTCCGCTAGAAGTAGCAGGCTGTAACAAATGTAAAAATTTGTGGCTACACATAATAATCCAAAAAATAAAGGAAATGAAAGTAAAGATACATACATTTAAAGTATTTCCTATTTCCTCTCTACAGAGCTGAGAAGTCGTGATGCTTACCTCACATACCAGAGCAGAAGGACCACATGCTGTCCTATATAAACACTGCCGGTCCAAGTCTGATTTTACAGAGTTCAGGTTTGGCTCAAGAAATTAAGACTGCCTGCAGCCCTATGCATTCCCGCTTGGCTGCATCACCAGTTCGCAAAGCTAAATAGGAATAACAACTCCTACAAACACAGTTTATCTCTGCACTACTGAAAAAAAAAGGAGTGTGTTATATTGTGGCAACCTGAGAACATAAACTGAAGATCTTGGCATATACTGCCAATGTTTTTGCAGACTGCAGTTAGAGATCCCGTTACATGTCTGGTATTCTTTCAGTTAAATCATCACAAAGGATCTGGTGCTCAGTGCTTAGCTGTTACTATTGCTTTTAAAACTATTTAAGTGGTGGAATGCTTGGAATATGGTTTGGGGTCAGTGCATTCTTCCACCCTGCGGGATGGACGCAGAGTGGTCGAGCAGATGTGGGGGGAAGCACAATAAACATGAGGTCTTTGGGGAATCCCTACTTTGCTCTTCTTCTGAGGGTGCCTGGGTGGGTGCCTCATCCTACAGACTCGGATGACCGTGGTGCCCTTGGGTCCTCCACTCCCCCTCTGCTCTCTGCTAATCCGTCAGGACAGAGGTGAGGAGGCAGGAGTCAAGAGGCAGCAGTTGCTGACATGGCAGTTTGCTAAAAGTAGCCCAAGCAGTTGCTGAGGTGAGAAAGGGCTGTAGGTCATTAGCATCACCCATTCTGGACAGTCACTCGTATCATCCGCATCAATACTTAGACTCTCCCACTTTGTGATTTTGGCACAGATGAGGGAACACCAGGGAGGACCAACTTAAGCTACTTCAGAAGAAGGTCTAAGAAACCCTGTTAGGAAGAATCTACTGTAAGAAAAGTTTATTTCTAAACCTTCTCAGACAGTAGTTTGTTTATACCAACTGCCTGATCGGTCAAAGGGATATCCTAAGCCTAGCAGGCTAATGAGCTAATGTGGTGGAGACATGCTGGCACCTGAAGAGAAGAGTGGTTACCATCCTGTCCAGCCACTTTGGACTGTCCAGTCCAGGCTCTGTGGTGCAACTGCCTGCGGTGACCATCAGCACAAACCAAGGTGAAGGGCCAAGCTCGCACCCCTGGGCCGATCTTACCGAGGGTAAGCCATTCAGCCGTGAAAGCGCATGGATTACACTGACTGACTCGTTGCCTTCTGCTGGTGCACTGTCCTGAGCAGGAGGCACTTCACCTTATGCTCCTCCAAGCCCCAAATCCCTCTGGTGAAGAAGGCACCATGCAAGCAGGCTCCTACTCCTTTCCTCACACAACCGTCCTTGTCTCCGCTCCACCCAGGGTGACACGTGTCTGTTTGCCATAAACATACAGAGGCAGCAGGGCCAAGGACAGCACTGGGAAGAACATTTATTTTACCAGTTCTTCTTTTGTGGACACGGGTTCTTGACGGTGAATATGAAACAAGAAAGAGCCAAGTGCTTTCATTTCAGCAATCACATGCTTGCCTCTCTCACCCACCCACCTATAGCCCATTCTGTCCCTGGTTTTAGTTTGCTGAAGACACAGGGTGAAGGATGCAAGGGTCTTGTTTCACTGAGATCTAGACATCAGTAGACTTCGCAGGTCAGCCTGAAGACAGCCCTAGTGAGAAGGAAAGAGGTGAGTTTCCATATCCACGGGGTGACAGGACACCTCCCCACATGGAGTCACTTGGTGAGGAAAGGTCTGCAGAGTGGGACTTTGGCTGGGGAAAGGTGCAAGACCACCCCATGGTCTTCCATCTCCTCTTTCCAAAAAAAAATAGTAGCTCACTGCAGCTCCCTTCTTGCTTCTTAAATCTAACAGATGGTGTTGAGGAACTGGAGGCAAGCAGGGAAGATACAAATAGGACCACATCACTGACTTGATCTGTTAAGAAAGATGAAATCTCCTAAGCCCACCCATTAAATCTGTCCCTGCTTTGTGCCCCTGAAAGTTGTGACAGGATCTTGAGGAACAGACCAAGTAGAAACCACCAGTGCCACCATCATCTAGTTTAGTCAAGGCCCCAGCGCAGATGATCCTGGCTGAATCTGGATAAAAGTCCCTCTAGGTTGAAGGAAAAAATTTTAATCTGGAGCCCTATTTTGCCGTCATTCAGACATATGTTCTCTTCCAGGGCTTAGCGAGCAAGAAGCCCATCTCTGTCTGCAGATGGCTCACATAAAGAAAATGCATATAAATCCTAGTCTGCAATATTGCCTGTGGTTAGTATTGACTGTGGCCCTCTCTGAATTGAGTTTTCTGTGAGTTACAACAGCAAAATTTGTGCTGCCCTCTGAATACCAGCTGGCTCCGGGTTCATGGGAAAGGAGGAGATCCAGCAGTGATCCTACTCTGGAGCAGACACAAGGAATTGAAGCCCAGCAGCAGAGGAAAAGGGAACCACATACCAAGGTAAATATGGTCATTTAATACCTGGGAAAGGGGTAGCAGCCACAGTGGGGATCAGCATGTGCTGGAAGCAGGTTTTTTAAGGACCGTGAAGGAAATGTCTCTGATTTTACCATCCGATTCAACTAGAGTAGACCCAACTCTGCAGGACAGAGCTGAGGCAGGGAGGCAGAGGTGAGGACAGCTAGATTCTGCCCCATAGGACATACAGGGATTTTGGTAGGGTGCAGGATGGCCATGTAACCTTCTCATCCAAGCTGGTTACATTAGTTCTGATGAGTGTTACCACTTCTTGACTTAACTGGCATGCATGCGTGATGATCTTTGAAGGAAACTGTTTTCTTGTGGGAAGTAGGACTAACTTGTGTATCCTTCAAGCATTTGTCTCATTCCTGTACAGGTGCAGACTCAACAGCGTGGTGTTACCAGTGAGGGCTGGGCAGCTGGCCCCGATGTCTACTTAGCTCCAGGCCATCCCACTTTTAAAGATTAAATTCAACCAAGTGTAGTGGAGGGTCAGTGTTTAGCTCTGCCCAGCTCCTGAGCACCTCAGATGAAGCAAGGTGGGGGAAAAGACGTCCCCAGCTGCAGCAAGAGGACCTGGTTACCAACTTATGTGCTGGCAGTTTGGACCTGGAGCCCCAAAATTGCTGCGTATAAGAGAGGAGGGCAGTTGCTGTCCTCACCGACAGCTTGGGGGAAGTGGAGAGGCTGTTATTTGCACTGCTCCGAGTTTGTGAACTCTGAGTCCTATCAACCTTTAGGTACTTCATAAACTGTTGTCCTCCTAAACCCCCACAGCAAAACGTACTCTGCCTGTTGCCATCAGCTTCAGGCAAACACAGGTTTAATTGCTTAATTGTACTGGCAGGAAGAATCGGCATCAATTTAGCTGTTTCAGATATTTTACTGGCCTGCGCTGGATTTTTCATCAGTGTGTACTGCACAGCAAAGACGGGAAACAATTCTTGTTTGAGAGCCTTGGAGTCTCCTGGGTTGATTGTATGAAGTTTTACACAGGAGCGCACAGCAAAATCTTTGCTTAATTGGCGCAAAACCTTCCCAAGCTATTGTTGGTGCTGCTTTTGCCCTTGGGTTATAACTCCCTTCTGAGATGCAGGGTGCCAGCTCAGAATCACCTTAGGTATCTAGCTTTTCCCCAGTGAAGGGTGCCTAAGCTTCTGTTTGTACCACTTAGGTCACACTGACAGCCCTGTAGTCACAGTGGCTACACTCATGTGCTGATTTCTGCCCAACAGAAATCAGAGGTTCATTAATGTGAGACGATGCTGGAAGTGATCCAGAAGAGCAGCGCAGGGCATACCGGAGAAGCTGGGGTCCTGCGCTCCCCATCGCAGGCAGAAGAAACCCCCTCTTCTGCTCCCACTGCTGAGGACCACAGCATGAGAAATGCAGCTCCTTGCCAGGTAAGCAACACCTTCAGCTACTTGATATAAAATGTATTCATTACTGTTTTGCAAGGACAAAAAAAAAAACCCAAAACATTGCTAATTGCTTCCCACGCTTTGCCGTTTGCATTTGCAAGACCAGGAGGACTGATGCTGGGGGTCTCAGATGTGGGTCTCCTCTTCTGTGAGCCCTGTCCGGACGCTGCTCTGCGCCCTCTCCTCGCCTCCCACAGACTGCAGCAGCATCTGTCACTGCATGGAGCAATCCCCGACATCGGGTTTGGAGGTGAAGGTCAGCTAATTGGGCTTAAAGCTTGTCTAGCATTTTTTCACATAGTCTGGTCAGTCGCGTGTCCCAGGCCACTGAGCAATCACCTCGCTACCTCCGCTTTGAGGCCGGTTACTTACATCTGGATAAAGCACGCCTCGCGTGTTTTGGTTCCCTTTTCATTCATCTGAGCAGAAGTTTCCAGCTTTTCATGTCTTTTCCTTCTGAGCACAATAGCCAGCTGAGACCCCTCATTTCTCTCAGCGAGGGTCCTTACCCACTCCAGTCAGAGCTGCCTCTCAATTTTCTTCCTGATAAACTGAACAGCGCAAGACTCACATAATTCTCGTTGCAGGAATTTCTCCTTACCCTCACATCGTTTGTGTGAGTATTTTCTGCCACCTCTACAATTTTTTTCAAAAGCCCTTTAAAAATGCTGACATTTAACTTGAATACAGTTTTATGGTATTGATCTCATCAAATCCGTATGAAGAGGTAAAATCACCTTCCTTGTTGTAATCATCATTCTCTTGTTTAAATATCCAAAGGTCATTTAACCCCTCTCGCTACGTGCTTCGGAGAAGTGCTGCTCAGCTCTGGCCCTAAATCGTCTGAGCTTTGCTCTACGTACAGGCAGATACAAACCAGGCTTTATTAAAGTGTATTTTGTTTGAATGGATCCTGATTGCTTTTTATAATGGTCTCATTATTTACTATTCTCCCCGTACTGGACCACCCACATACCTTATCAGCGATGGCTTTACGGTTCGTTCCAGATGGCTGGTGGCCCTAGCAGGCCACCAGCAAAATATCCATCCTACTTTCTAGTGGTGCCTGTTAGCCGCGGGCAGACCTGTGCAAGGCAGGCTGCTGCTGTGTGCCGGCACGTGGCTCAGCGTGGCACTGGCGTGGCCAGTGAGGCTACCGGCAGAGCCGTCTCACTAATGAACCCCTCCAAATGAATTCAGAGGCTGATACCCTTTGGGAAGGGCTGCAAAGCTTTGCACCTCCGTGAGGCCTTTCCATCCCAACACTGGACTGTCTTCCTTCAAAAAAGCAAAACCCTGCCCTGTGTTGAATTTTCACCCCTGAAACATTGGAAACACGAAGTGTGTTGATTGTTGTTATTGATTTCAAGTGAAAGACAATCGGAAAAGGCACAGATGGCCGCAGAATAAAGCTCTAAATATGAAGAGACCTTAACTTAAGATCTAAGTTAAGTTTTGGAAAGAAAGGCACTTTTTGCTGCTGTTTGTTAGTGCTGTTGTGTTTGCAGTAGCGGAGCGCCGGGAGCCTGTGCACCGTCTGTGGGAAACCACCCGGCAGCCCCAGCTAGCACCAGCATGGGTGCAGGAGCCGTGGTCGGCAGCTTGGCCGGGCTCTGGAGCACAGAAACATGGCATGCAGAGACCTTAGCTCAGCCCTCCCTGGCTGGTGGGCCGGGAAGGAGCCCAGCAAGCAGCCGGAGATGCTCTGTGCCTCAAGGAGCCTCCTAGGTTAAGCAGGAGACGAAGTGAACGTACCAGGGATGCAGTAGACCCCCAAGGATGATGTGAGGCTATGCATGAGCAACGTGGGTGCAATTATCAGCTGCCTCAGCGTGGCTGATGTTCTGCATGTCAGATCAGAAAAAAAGAGGACTCTAAGGAAAATCTGGGACAAGGAGGATTGTGCTAAGCAGCAATTATTTTTACTGTAAAAGAGCAGTTTCTGGGAGCTCCTCCTTGCAGAATGGAGCTCTCCTTCCTCTCTCCCTCTGCTGATCGTCGTTCCTGCATGCCAGGGAGTGGGCAGCTGAGAGTGGGCGGCCGGTGTACGGAGCTGAGTGCGTCTTTGCAAATTATCTGCAGGTTTCAGGTAGAATGTAGATCAGAAAGTATCGCAGAGCAGGAGCTGTTTTTCATATTTAGATACACAAGGCTTGATGTGGGATTTTATGAGGTTTCTGTACTGTTACTGGAGCACCCGGTTCCCACTAAGGAAACACTGTAAAAAACAGAAGTAAAACCTCCCCAGTGGGGTTTTGAAATGTCTATATCAGGCTGGTGCCATTTTGGTCCTTCCAAACTATGTGCCTGTACAAAAACCAGAGAAGTCAATGGAAAATCCCGCAGCTTTCAGCAAACATTGTGTCAAGACATATTAGACCCGTAACCGGAACTTATCCGTGGGAAAAATATGGCTTGCTTTCTCCTTCATCCAAATGTTAGTTATCTTCATTCTCTCTTCTGATGTATGGGAAACTTAAGTCAACAATATATCCGGTATTAATGTGTCCCACTCCTATACTCCCAGGTATAGCACTATGTCCCAGAAATCCCAGTGACCTACTCATTATGTTATGGAGAAGCAACTTCTGGCCTTCATGAAATGCTTATTTGTATGCCAGTCCTTGGTGGTAATCAAGGACTTCAGGTTGTCTGTAGCAAAGGACCATATCAGCTTTATGGCATTTTTGATTGGCAAGAGGGAAGACTTGCTGATTAAATATTTTGAAGGTTGACATTATTCCTGGATCTCACATGCTTTGGACTCAGTGATCCAAGCAACGGCACCCAAAAGCACTGCTCACTATAATAAAAGGAAATTAGAAACATGATTCAGGAAATTGGGAGACCATCCAGGATTTCAAAACAAGACCCAAGCACACAGAAGAAAGAAAATATAACACAGGTAAAGCAAGGTGTGAAGCTGTTGGTTCTTTGCGAGACGCGGCGCTCTCTATAGCGTGGGGGCTGGGTTGGAACACAGAGGTCTCTGGATCTGCTGCAGATTGTCTGGCTGACCTTGGGGCAGGTCCCTGCCCCTCCTCTTCCCTTCCTCGTTCAAAGAGCCAGAGCTATCTTTTACAAATATTTGCCTAGGTAGTGCCTACCACCAAAAATCCAATGTCGAACTTGCCCCTTATTCTTCTCCCTGTTTGAAGTTTGTAGGTGCTATTTCCTCTTCCCAAGGGTGGTGCAGAGGGCTCATTGTCCTGCATGCAGCACCAGGGGACACTAAAAGGCATCACGCTTAATCGGTGACCTTGCGGGCTACATTTCACAACTTTTTCTGGCCTTCTCTCTGAGGTATTGGAGTGCCCCCTCTGTAAGCGGGAGGTCGAACAAGCCTTCTCCAGTGGCTGGGGTCAGGGTGGGAGCTGCCTCTCACAGAATTACAAACTCCTCTGGGGCATGCTGGGCTGTGCTTGCTCTGCCAGCCAGGCTGGAAAGCTATACCCAGCATTCATCGCTCGGCGCTTGTCACCTTGCTCCAAAGCATTCCCTTTCTTCTGATGAGCCCCAACACTGTGGAGTATCCATCAGTGGCATTTTGCCTGAGCAAGGCTAGCAGGATCAGGCCACATGACACCAACATGAAGGAACAGCTTTCCTCTGATCTAGGAAACTGGTCTGGTGATGCCACTGGCCAAAATGCTTCTCCGATGGGGAGAGAGTGTCAGTTGTCCTCTTAGGAAGGATATAAACATTGTCCGGTTGTCAATCAGCTGAGATGGATCATTTACCCCTTCTGGCGTAACTTACCCTGTGAAAGGCAGAAACCAAATGGTGTGCAGAAACACCACGAAAGAGAGGAATGAGACTCATCTGTGTGTAGCGTCCATGAGTAAAACTTTTTTTATGGGAGCTACCACGGACCCTCAGGAATCTTGCCCATCAGAGGAGAACTCCAGGAACGGCCCCGCTAAAGAGGCTCTTCTCTCTGACGTCATCATTTGAATGGTCTGATTTTCAGGTGCGCCAAGTACCCAGTGACATCCTGGTAGATACTCAGCACTTATGAGAAATCAGGTCACTTAAACAAGTGGGTTTCCATTTTAGGAACACATTAAAAATCACAGTCCACCTTGTTCAGAAATCAGCATAGCACTCCAGTTTATTGACCTTGTAACAGTCAAGGAGTTGGCTTGAGTTGGCAGTGGTCTGATGGAGGCCAGTGTCTGTGTCCTCAGCTAGGGTAAATTGAAAATCTGTGGCTTTACATCAGTTGATAACAGTGAAAGATCTATCTCCAGCTTCTCATCCAGAGCTGATACGTCATTAAATTTAAAAACATTACACTGTTTTTAAATACACATTTCAAACTGCATCATGTCAGCCGTCTCAAACCGTAAGCTTGACATCTGATTTGAGTAGCTGCAGATCATTCGGGACATGCTCCAGAGAGTGTTACAGCTGATGCTAGTTACCTCCTGTGTTTAAGCCATCCTTCCTACATGTTCAGAGATAATTTACTTATCCTAAGATGTGTCTCTAAGTTGTAAGGCTGCACAGTGGTGAGGAACAGTCTCTCTGATCCTCATAGTGTCAGGCAATGCAGAAGGTACCCAGATGCACTTAGCGCTCAAAGCCTGATACTTCCCTTGTTTTATGCCAGACTTACCCCATTATAAATCCACATGGGGTTAATCTTGATTTATAGCTGAGCAAATGGTATCAAAGTCAAGCTCCTGCTTTGTCTTGCTTGTGGTTGTAAAATTTGAGTTTGCATCTCCTTGTGAACTTTAATCTCTGAAGATTTACTCATCCCTCTTTTTATTTTTTCTGTATGTTTTTTCCCCCCACGAATTAATCCAATGGGTTGTCATTTTCTTTTAAACGCTGAAAATGACCTTGCTTATTTTGATGGGCTCTGAACAATAGCACTCGCTGTCTTGCACTCATTCTCCATCCTGGGGCTGTGAGTCATTATGGTTATGAAAGACAGAACATTGAGTCACTGACTGTCAAACATCTCTGCTGTGAGGGATGGAGCCTTTCAAGAACCCCTCTCCTGGTAATCATTACTCTTCTGTATTTACATTGCAGTAGGACCCTGATCCCAAGTTGGAGCCGAGCCTCCAGTCATTAAGTGCAGTGCAAACACACTCATCTTACCATAGTCCTTGCCCTGATGAGCAAGTGTGGGATCAATTTGGGACTATCTACATCTAGAGAAACTTCCATCCAAGGCTCTTTAGAGATATTGATTAATTAAACCTTGCAACAGTTGTATCTGTTAGCAGAGAGCATATAGGCAGTAGTTCAGCTGGTCATTACAACACTGACCTAGGGCTTGGCTGGTACTGCTCAAGGTCCCCGTCTGTGTCTCACCGCGTATTTCCTATAGGACCTTGCATAAGTCTTCAATAGGTGTTGGGCCTCTGAATACCCATGAAATATGGGTCTTGGCATAGTGTGCCTCACTATCATCTCTGTAGGGGGGTGTTAACACTGCCCCTTTCACAGCGTGAAAGGGTGAGAAGACCTGATGTGCTCGGTGGTAGGGGAAGCCTGAAAGTGAAGGTGTTTCTGGCAAATGGAAACTAACCCGCGCGCCAGGGTGCCGGCCACACAAACGGCTTTGGCTCCTGCCGGTCAGGCCCTGATGCCACTCATCCAAATGAGCTTTTTGGTGGAAACACACCCCATGAGGTGACATGATTTGCCAGCGTCAGCAGCAGAGCTGGGGTTGGGACTGCTCTCCCTGTGCTCGGATTATTATTACCATGCGCCTTTCCTAATGCAAAGCACCTCTTTGCTCAGTCTGGGCTACAGTGCCCCCAGGGCCATGCCCAAACCTTATGAAGGACTTTCTCCTCTCCCATCCCAGACCCCGGGAGCAAGGTGGTTTCTGGCTGGAGCGTGGCTCCAGGAGGGTGTCCCTCCTCCAAGCCCTTCTGCATGTTCCAGCAGTGACACCAGCTGCGGTTTGTTACAAAGACATGTCATACCGCTTGCAGCACTTCCCACCTCATCCGCTCTACAGCCCAACTGAGGTTTACGTTACTGCTTGCTGGATCCAGTTCTGCGCTTAATCCTTTCTGCACTGCTCCCTGTCCCAACAGGCCAAGTGCAAGCTTTGGTGACGCCCTCTTCGAGGTTTATACAGGTGTCACTGGCAGTGCAGACTCAAGGTCTGAAGCACTAAGCCGTATGAATTTCCCCATATGGGTTTTGCGTTTCATTAAGTCAGTTTTGCATTCGTGCCCTGGGAGCTGCTGTGCAGAGGGGAACAAAAACCCTTAGCAACTGCCGCACGGCACTGGTCTTTGGCAGCCAAATAGCCAGAGACCGATTTTTCATCTTTGCTGTGACTCTGCTGACACTGGTGTCAAATGGCAGAAATTCCCCTTGTGCTGGTGGAAATGCAGTTTTCTGTAGGGGGTATCATTGCTGAGAGTCCATCAGCTTCTTTAAGACACCGCGTTCTCGCCCCGTCACTCTTTAATGACTTATGCTAATATTAATATTCCTAAGTGAAATGCATTTTAACAAGTTGTGTCTGCTACCCTTGGGGTCAGATAAGTGATCCCTGATGATTCCTGCAGTGACCCAATAAGTGAACACAGGACCCACGTGTTAATGATATCTGTTTCTTTTTTAATATCCTCCTGATGGTTGTTTTCTTTCAGTTGACACAAATAGCTGCGCTGCAGCGACTGACCTTCACGTCTCGGTGATGAATGTCTCACCCCATTACACCAAGCTCAAGCTTTTGCTAACATCCACTTATGAAACCCTGCTCAGTCAAAGTCCATGGTGATTTGAAGATTATTATGCAAATACACGTTGCTCTGTCACTGAAGGATGGCTTGAAGTAAAGTTTGTCTGAACTATTTGCAATTAATAATCAGAGGGGCTGGAAAGAGAAGTGCTGCCCTGCCTGGGTAGGCATGGGGGGCTTCTTCCAGGAAGGGGGGTTTCTCTGCTTAGTTCTTCCATGCCTGCCTTGGGTTTACTCCCTTTTTTCAGACGAGTGAATCAGGAGCAAGGTGCCCAGGTTGAGATGTTCAGAGCTCCCCTTTCACACTCCACCTTGAGAAATAGGTCCTCTGAAAGGGTCTTGGGTTGTGCGCCTGGAAGCAAAGTCAAGTGAGAATCGCTGGTCACTTTTGGAAGTACCGATTGCGTTTAATGGAGGCGACAGGTAATTGTTTAACCCTCTGTGCATCTATCTCTGCTCAGAGTTCAGGATACAGAAATGCTGTTTCTTGTCCTCTAGATAAGGATGAAGGATGAAGTGCTGTAAAATAAATCTGCTCACAGTGTCTCACAGTGGTATAGAACTGCTCATTTTGGAAGTTTATAGTTAAGATGGTAGAAGTTGCAGGTGGTAGGCATGTTACGGCAAAGGTTTCTTCAGATTCTAACTGGGCAGCAAATTAAATTAAAAAACAGAGTGACTGGAGGTGCTAGGCCTGTAATTAAGTGGATGGGTGGATGCACGGCTTATCTGCTAACATACGAACATTAAAGAATCCCCTAAAACCACATGAAAAAGTTTATATGGTTGAACTTAATTGCTCTTCTTCTTGTCTTGCAGTTGGTGAAATTAAAGGAAATTTTGGCCTTACCAAAAAAATAGAGAGGGTAATTCAGAAAGAGAACCATCTGGCAGTGCTCTGCAGTTTTATTGCAAAACGCGTAAGAAATATTCATCACTAGTTGGATAAATAGATTATTCTAATACAGGGCAGCAAAATATATAAGTGTTATGCAAGAAGTAGGGTCTAGTTCTGCGTAATGTAATTCACATGAGTAATTGCAGTGAGACCACTGGCTCTGTCAGGGCTTCTGACATGATTTTTATTTTGCGCCAACTTGCGTCATTCCAAGTAATTTTACTCAAGCTGGCCTATTTGTAATTATTCACCTCCTCAGCGTTTGATTGCCTGACTGATATCCCCTGCTTGTTCTCTGCCGACACGCGCAGGGGTGGGGCAGGACGTGGCTGTGCTTCTGTGCGGGGTGTGATGTGCGGGGGATGCGCGGGGCCGGTGATGTGCCTGGAAGTTTTGGGCCGAGCCAAAAGCAGAAGGCAGCTGTTGACAAGCCCAGCGAGGAGCTGCTGGTTTATGAGCCTGGGGATTTGAAATTAAGCTCTAAGCTTCAGGAAGTGTCATGTGCTTGCTTACTACTCAGCGCACCGTAAAAATCACAAGAACCACGAAGAAAATGGGAAAAAAAATCAAAGCAAGGCACAGGGTGATTGTTCCTCACTTTCCCCATCCTGAATGAAAAAAGACACTTTTCTTATTTGTTCTTTTTTTTGGCTCAGTTTCTTCTCCCATAGAAATGACCTGTTAACCCTTTATTGAATGCATAGAGACTCACCACCTTCTGACTTTACTACCTTTCCTATCACACCATCCCTCCATCTGCAGGAAATGTATAATTAGAAAAAGTAAAAATACACCAAAAATAGGTGCACCTTTAGTATTGTGTTTATGCTAGCCTTTAGGAACCAGGAACCGGCATCACACAGAAGGCTGCTTAAGTTTTTTCTCTGGGTTGTAACAGAGGAAAACAACCTCCCGTGCTTGGACATTTTAAATGCATGCTTCCCTCTTCTACTTGTTATTGAACTCCATTTAAGAGTCCTGAGCCTGCATCAAATTCTCTGTGACCCAGCTCTAAGCGTTCCACTTAGTTAGCCTAAACCTCTTTACATTCCTCAACTCTGATCTGCTAATCCCCCATAAATCACCACCATTTCTCAACGAACTCAAGCCAGTGTTAAGATTTATGTGGAAAGGATTTGTCATTTCCCACCAGCCTTAACCTGAATCAAGATGGGTGGGTGCTGGGGAGGAGCTGCAACACGAGGGCAACAGTTTGATGCGAGAGCGAGCAAACTATTTGTTTTGCAGATGATCAAGGATTTGGGGCCACAAACGGGAATGTTTCCGATGCCGTTTCCATCAGGACAACCCCAGCAGGGAAGGGCCCGGAGGAGTTGAACTGCATTTCATCAAATCGTAGGCGCTGCGTACGCCGGACGCCTGCGCCAGACCAGTGGCTGGGGCTGCCGGGTCGTGGCTAGGGATTGCCCAGACCCACTCGGGCACACGCAGCCTGCATGGTGTGCGGAGAGCCTGGGGAGCTCAGTCCTCCGGTGCTCAGCCCCAGGTGTGCAGCAGGGAGGAGGCACGTCTGAGCTCTTTGCAGGAGTTAAACAAGCGGCAACAAATCCTTCTGTGTCCCTCCGTTGGGTCTGTCTTGTTTTCCTTGGTTTAGGTGGTCACACTTCAAGATACTGCCTGTGCCGCACGCACAGACGCTGAGGTTTTGATCTGGGCTGTTACATGCAGGTTTCCCTACCTCTCCCCTGGAGTTGCCACGTTTCCTTTTCGCTCCCTTGAGCAGGCATGCAGTCCCTAACCATCCCCCCTGGGTGGGACTGGGACCTCGGCCCCTTCCCACCAGGTTGTTTTGATTCTCCCCATGCTTCTGTCACAGGGCAAAGCATTTACAGCTGTATTCCCTCCCTTCAAGTCTAGCTTGTTTGTTTGCTATAAAATACAGTCTCTGCTCTTGTTCTTCACACGCAAACCATCACCCCTTCCTGGAGGCTGAGAGTCACCCTCCCCGTGGCCACCAAGTCGCTGCAGCTGGGGAGCTCAGCCAGCCCCAACCCCAGCAGCATCTGCTCTGGGGGCAGGTCCCCGCAGCCCTCCTGGGGGTCCCAAATCCTCCCTCAGCTCCCGGCCTTCTCTCCTGAGGCTGCGCTGGGACTCAGCTGGGCTTCCCCGCAAGGTCTCCAGGACCTGGTCCAGCCCAGCTCCACGGAGTTTCTGCTGGTCCTTGCACTCACACCTCTCTTCCCTGGCATTCCCATGAGGGTTGGCTTCATGGACAGAGCTGTCATCAGAGTGTTATGTGGACGTAAAGATTAGCCAGGGTGTCCTGAGCAGGGGCGTCTCTGTCGTACTGCATTCCCATGGACGCCAGCGGTCAAACTCCTGCAAACAAATGCTCACATGGATGGGTTTGGTGCGTGATAAATGGCATATTTTGGATGAACATTTAGCATTCCCAAAAGCTGAATGGGACCATTCAGGGCCTATCTGCACAGGCATACAGAGCTTCTCTGGGGGAAAGACTTTGGTGCTGGTTTAAGTTGCCTCTATGTGGTGGGAGACGAGCTGGCTGGGTTGGAGCTGGCAAGATGTGGTAGTGGAGACGTGGCATTGAGCAATGCATCAGCAGTCACCAGCTGTTCTCAAGATGTGCATCCTCATCTTATCCTGTAAAGGGTATAAATAATAATAATAAAAAGCCACCTTGTACATGAACCGCTTGGGTTGAATCTGTTGCTCCTTTTGGCAGCATGTGTTGTGCTGTGTCCTTGGCCTGACCTGGGATTTCATTCAGGCTGACCTTTACACCTGGAGCAAATGAAGTGATGGCTTTTGCTCAGGATTTTTGTTGGTGTGACTGATCAGAGTTTGAAGAAAAAACTAGGCATGTTCTCTGCAAGTTTTATGACTTTATAATCTTGAGTTTGACCCACAACAGGTGTCAAAAGACACATGCAGGTGAAAGGGAAGAAAAGGCTCCTGTAAGGCAGGTTTTCCCTGTCTCTTTTGTTAGTTTTCATATCATGTTTCCCTTGTTTCTATGTGTGTCAGCTCTTCTCCACTCCTCCTCCATTCTTCTCTTTTTTCATTTCGCTCTTTCCTTGTGTTTGATGTTTTCCTCCCTCCCTCGTATTCCCTGTTTGTCCTCTCCTCCCCATTTCTGCTTTGGAGAGCATCACTCCAGCATCGGTGCATTTGTACCTGCTGGACTTGCACGGGCCCAGGTGGCCGGTGAAATGCCAGGGCACTGCGTTGCTGCCCGGTACGGCTCTGCCTCCCCATGAACAGCTGCAGCAAGACCCGAGCCTCCCGGGGGTACCACCAAGGGAGACCAGTGCCCCCGACCTCCGCAGGGCCCTGCTGCAGCATCCCGTCTCCCATCTGGTAACACGTGCTTAAATGGTTTCTGCTTCAGCTCAAATACTTGAGAGAGGAACCTCAGCTTTTAACTCCAGCCTCTCTGCTACTGTTCACCTTTCCCAAATTGTTAGAGGCCAAGCAGCTTTCTCCATGCTTGGGGTCTTGGAGGAAGAGCTGGATTCAGAAAGACAAGGTCCTGCCTTATTCCCAGGACTTAACTCTCAGGTTGCTCTCGTTCGTCTGCTGGATCACCCCACAACTATGAGTGGAGTCACTCTGTGCAGTTAAATAGTGGCAATAGTTGTCCGAAACAGGCTATGCACAGCACAGTGGTGGGGGCTGAGCCAGGGTGCCTGGCAAAGCTGCTGGGGATCCAGTGCTAATGCAGCTTATTTTAGCAATGTAGCAGTTACGGCTCTTATTCTACTCCTTGTGCAGCAGGCCAGCTCTAGTTCTGCCTGAGTTCTTACCTGAAAGCAGAATTTCACATCCAGCTTTAGAATTTTAGTTGCTTGTAGTTAAATACCCAGAACTGTTCCAGTTTTGAGCTGCAAGCTGATGACAGTACATTTCAGAAATGCATGAGCATTCAGCATTTGTTCTGCTTGACGAGCTGCTTCTCCTGGCTCTTTGGCTATATCAGCTTAGAAAAATGCGGCTTAGCTACCCTTTCCATGCCACTCTTGCCTTGTTCTCGTTGCTTCGGCAGGTCAACTTTTCAGTTGAAGCCCTGTTCTAGTTCTGCCAAATCACTTCATTCTCATTCTAATTCCGATGAATGAAATCTCAGTTTTTCATTTCTAGTGCTTGTTACCAGGGACAATATTGACAGGCTCCAAGTGAAAATGCTTTGTTGGATAAGGCAGGATGCAGGGGAGTGAGAAGGAGCAGAAACAGCAGTGAGGAGGGCAAACAAGGCAGCGAGGAGGAGCTGGAGAAGCACTTGCAAGGAAGCGCTTTTGGGCTGATGGCTGGCCAGACCAAGGCTGGGAACTCTGAGCACAGAAGCTTGTTCAGTTCACGCTGTGTGTTGGGAAATAGGGGCCTTTTATGTTCCTGGTAAATAAGCAGCGTGTGTCACATATTGTGTAACTCCATCATCCATTTGTTCTAAAAGGGAAAAAAAAAGACAATAGTCAGAAAATTGCAAGCTGCTTTGTTTGTAGGATAAAATAAATGTATGGTACACCAGGCTAACAAGCCTTTTAAAATATCACAGGTTTTAAACCTGTTTTATAGTAGGCAAGGACCTCTGTGTATGAAAGAAGCATCTGGATTTTAGTCCAAGTTTATTCGTTCTGCACCCGGGGTAGACACCCTACACTGTGCTGTACACTGCAGCCCAGACACTGGTGTACAGCGAGTTGCAGTGTGACTTACGGGAGGCAGCGTTATTGCTCTCTCAGTGTCGGTCCCAATTCCTCCCACTCAGCTGTTCAAAGACAGTGGTGGGGACAGCATGTCACCCATAGGTTACACACTACCTGCAGGAACATCAAATGGCTCCAGAAACCTGGCTTCTGGGAGCAATCAGAGCATGAACATTTCTGGGAACCAGATCCCCAAGTATTTCCAAAGGAGGACCAAGCCATCTTACTCTTCTCAAGGCCAAAAGATGCCAGAGTGGAGCCAGCTGAGCAACTTTTCCCCACCTCTTTAATAGTAAACATGTCAAAGTTCTGTTATATATGTTACTGTAGCTCCTTTAGATTTAATTTAAGCTATATGACCTTGCATTTAGAGAGCCTGCCCTTGTCTATAATCTAATCAGCTCAGTCAAGAGGAATAGTTGGACAAGGATGAATGTGGGCCCAGGAGCCAGAAATTAGATTGTGTGCAATTGCATCTGTGGATTTATAGCAGAGATTTACAGCAGAAAGAGGGGATTTTTATCTTCTCAAGTGCCCAACACAAGGGAAAGTTAATGGCTGCCACATTTATTGCATGAAATCTGCAAAGACCCGTGGAGTTGTGTCATTAGATGGATGGAACAGGCATCCATGAGTCAATGAAATGGTTAATACACAAGTGGAAGAAAAATCTTGCTAAAGCCATTCTCCCTTGTTCGGTGGGACAGTGTTGTGATAAAAGTCATAAACAAAAGTGTAGGAAAATGTGAGGGATGGTTTTGTACCCTCTGAGGCCACAGAAATTAAGTTTTCCAAAATGCAGTTTGCACTCTGCTGCTGATGTTGCTCAAAACCATTTTAGTTTCGTCAGCCCTGTCGGGGATGTCAGGCCGCTCAGATCCACCCCGGGCCCCGCTCCTCCCTCTGCCTTATCAGCCTTACGCCCGGCCCGCGCATCTGATCAACATGCAGGATTTTGTTTTCTATGCAGCAGAAATGATGCATTCGCCCTGACATGGGCCACAGGGAAGACGTACATGCCCGTCGTGATCTCAAATGGCAAATTCACTGTTGTTTACTTTCCCCTCCCGTTGTGCTAGGTGCTGTACAAATCACCCAAAAAAACCCCAGTCCCAGTGCCAGGTATTGAAATGTAAGGCCAGACAGTAGGGACACACATGGGTAGATGGGGAGACGCAAAGAAAGAACGAGGTGATCTTATTTATTTTAACTTATTCCACATAGACAAAAAGTCATTTGGGTTTGTGTATGAGCTGCACGCAAAGTTTGTTTGTGCTGGCACAGGAGCCCCAAATCATTACATTCGCATTTCCAGCTCTGGGTAGTAACATTTTGAATATAAAATTAAGCAAATGTTTTACTTTAAGTTACAAAACCCAAGTCTATTCACACTGGGTTTTGGGAAACCTTTATAAAAACAACATAACACAAGATTGCATCTAAACTGTTTGGCAGCCTGCCTTTAATGGCAACCAGGAGGTTTATTGTTGTGAATTAGCTTTTTAGTAGAAGCTGAAAGTGTGACAAAATAATGACAAGGGTTTTTTTTTATTTGTAGAAAGTCAAAGCTGATAGTTCTCAGCGATGTTAGAGCAGAGACTGCACCAAGAGAGACGCAAACATAAGAACCTGACTGATGAGAAGTGAGAACAAAGAGGAGAAATGTAACCAGGGCACAAACCAGAGGAGTGGTCAGTGCCTGAAAGGCTTGTGATGATAAGGGATTTCTTTATGTTGTTCCACGAAAATCTTTCCTACTACCTTGTAATTGCATGAAGGAAAAAACACAGACAACTGAGAAATGGACCAAGAAAAAGACTTCCTCTGTTCTGGGTACACCGGAGCGCGTGGCTTTGCTTGCGGACCCTAGGGCATTGTTAGCGCGAGCCCTGTTCTTTGTGAAGGAAGCAAGCTCGAGAAATAATGAGCTAGAACGAAGGGGCTGTTGGTACAATATTATGATTATTTGAGGAAATAATGTGATATGAAGATTAGCACATAGGATAATAGCTATTGCATATAGCAGTGTTTTATGGTCCATTCTGTGTTGCTTAACATTGTTACTCATTCTGTGTCAGGCACTATTAAACTGAATTTTAAAAGGAGGCCCTTTGCCTTGCTCTAGTGTTGGCAGCTTTGGTGTATTGTTAAGCTTTACAGTCTACGTGTCTCCGTGCGTAATGTAACACTTACTGGTTTGAACTGTAATTCAGTTTTATAATCTTTTACTACTGTGAGACATTGTCCCTTCTGGAATTCCCGTAACCTCAAACTCTATTTTCTCATAAAAACAAACCAAAACAGTTGTTCCCTGCGCTTTATAATTTAGGATAGCCTATTCCCTCTCTGCAGAGGACACGGACATCTCGGTATCATCTTCTTTCTACAAATTAAGAAGCTACATTTTCCTTTGATGTCTGGGGTAGGAAGGAAACCGCCTGTGACTCAGCAGCAGCAGCAGTATCGGGTGACATCGGTCCTTGTGCAGGTCTGTGGGATCCTGCACAGCTGACACGACTGACTCTTGTTGCCCACTCTCCTCTGCAAGGACTCAAATGGGACCCCATGCTGAGACCAGCCTCATGAGATGGCTCCACAGCCAGTCATGGTCCCCCACAACATCCTTCTCTC
>NW_009198262.1:0-2885 GCF_000690835.1 Fulmarus glacialis
CAAATCTTTGAGAGCGGGAGAGGGGTCACCCATCATGGCCGCCCCTTCGGGGTCCCCCCCGAAACGTTTCTTCCGGAAAAGCGTGGAATTCCTGGAAGCGGAAGACGGGGGTTCACCAAACGTCGGGGGTGAAGCGGAGTTTGGGGGGGTCCCCGAATTAGAGGGGGTCCCCAAATTTGGAGGGGGGGAGGAGGTGGAGGAGGAAGAGGAGATGAAGGCGGTGGCCACCTCGCCGGGAGGAAGGTTCCTGAAGTTCGACGTGGAGTTGGGGCGAGGAGCCTTCAAGACGGTCTTCAAGGGCTTCGACACCGACACCTGGTTGGAGGTGGCCTGGTGCGAGCTGCAGGTGAGCCCCCCCCAAAACCGGGGACACCCCAAAATTGGGGGCGGAAGGGTTGACACCCCAAAATGGGTGGTGGAGGCGACGGTTGGTCACGTAAATTTGGGTGGGAGGGCTTGGAAGGTTGAGGGACATCCCGAAGTTCATCGTGAAGTTGATGGTTGACCCCCCAAATTCAGCTCGGGCTTCTTCTGAAGTCAAGGACACCCCAAAATTCATCACGAAATTGATGGTTGACCCCCCAAATTCAGCTTGGGCTTCTTCTGAAGTCAAGGACACCCCAAAATTCATCACGAAATTGATGGTTGACCCCCCAAATTCAGCTTGGGCTTCTTCTGAAGTCAAGGACACCCCAAAATTCATCACGAAATTGATGGTTGACCCCCCAAATTCAGCTTGAAAGTTCATCCATGAAATCTATGGTTGACCCTCAAGTTCATCTTGAAGGTCTTTCAAAGTCAAGGACACCCCAAAATTCATCCATGAAACCTGTGGTTGACCCTCAAGTTCATCTTGAAGGTCTTCTGAAGTCAAGGACACCCCAATATTCATGATGAAGTTGATGGTTGACCCCCCAAATTCATCTTGGGCTTCTTCTAAAATCAATGACACCCCAAAATTCATCATGAACTTGATGGTTGACTCCCCAAATTTAGCTTAAAGGTCTTTCAAGGTCAAGGACACCCCAAAATTCGTCCATGAACTCTACAGTTGACCCTCAAATTCATCTTGAACTTCTCCTGAAGTCAATGACACCCCAAAATTCGTCATGAAGCCAATGGTTGACCCCTCAAATTTGGATTGAAAGACTTTCGAAGTCAAGGACACCCCAAAATTCCTCATGAACTTGATGGTTGACCCCCCAAATTCAGCTTAAAGGTCTTTCAAGGTCAAGGACACCCCAAAATTCGTCCATGAACTCTACAGTTGACCCTCAAATTCATCTTGAACTTCTCCTGAAGTCAATGACACCCCAAAATTCGTCATGAAGCCAATGGTTGGTTACTCAGATTTGGCTTGAAGGACTTTCAAAGTTGAGGACACCCCAAAATTCATCCATGAAACCTATGGTTGACCCTCAAGTTCATCTTGAAGGTCTTCTGAAGTTAATGACACCCCAAAATTCATCATGAACTTGATGGTTGACCCCCCAAATTCAGCTTAAAGGTGTTTCAAAGTCAGTGACACCCTAAAATTCATCATGAACCCAATGGTTGACCCCCCAAATTCAGCTTCGACTTCTGAAGTCAATGGCACCCCAAAATTCATCATGAAGCCAACGGTTGGTCACTCAAATTCAGCTTGAAGGTCTTTCAAGGTCATGAAACCTATGGTTGACCCTCAAGTTCATCTTGAAGGTCTTCTGAAGTTAATGACACCCCAAAATTCATCATGAACCCAATGGTTGAACCCCCAAATTCAGCTTGGACTTCTTCTGAAGTTAATGACACCCCAAAATTCATCATCAACCTGATGGCTACCCCTTCAAACTCTTCTTGAAGCTCTTCTAAAGTCAATGACACCCCAAAATTAATCATGAAACCTATGGTTGAGCCTCAAGTTCATCCTGAAGGTCTTTTGAAGTCAATGACACCCCAAAATTTGTCATGAACCAACAGTTGGTCCCTCAAATTCACCTTGAAGGTCTTCCAACATTAAGGACACCCCAAAATTCAGCCATGAACTCAACGGTTGACCCTCAAATTCATCTTGAAGTTCTTCTAAAGTCAATGACACCCCAAAATTCGTCATGAACCCAATGGTTGACTTCTCAAATTCATCCCAAACCCCTCCCAAAGCCCGGGACACCCCAAAATTCACCCCTCGGCCCCTCCAACTCATCGCTTCCCTCGTTCAACCCTCCCAACCTCGACTTCTCCCAAGTCCTTCGGCCCCGCCCCGTGCGCCAGGTCCCCTTCCAACCCCCCCCCCAAAATCATCTCAATTCACCCCAAATTGCGCCGTTCAGCTCCCCAATTTATTAATTATCCTCTTAAACTGCCGGATTCCTCGAAATTAATCTTAATTTACTTAATTAACTCTTTAATCCGTCGTCCCAACCGGACTCCTACCAGGATCGGAAGTTGACCAAGGTGGAACAACAACGGTTCAAGGAAGAAGCGGAGATGTTGAAGGGGTTGCAGCACCCCAACATCGTCCGCTTCTACGATTCTTGGGAGTCGACGGTCAAGGGCAAGAAGTGCATCGTCCTCGTCACCGAACTGATGACTTCCGGCACCCTCAAGACGTGAGTTTCGGGTGTTTCGGTGACCCACGGGTGAAGCCGGGGAGATGAGGGCTCATCCCGTCTTGTAGGTATCTCAAGAGGTTCAAGGTGATGAAGCCCAAGGTGTTACGGAGTTGGTGTCGGCAAATCTTGAAGGGTCTTCACTTTCTCCACACCCGGACGCCCCCCATTATTCACCGGGATCTCAAATGCGACAACATCTTCATCACCGGCCCGACGGGTTCCGTCAAGATCGGCGATTTGGGCTTGGCCACCCTCATGCGGACCTCTTTCGCCAAAAGCGTCATCGGTAAAGAA
>NW_009198262.1:2933-3269 GCF_000690835.1 Fulmarus glacialis
AGGTTCGCCGGAATTTATGGCGCCCGAGATGTACGAGGAACGATACGACGAGTCGGTGGACGTCTACGCCTTTGGGATGTGCATGTTGGAGATGGGAACCTCCGAGTATCCCTACTCGGAATGCCAAAACGCCGCCCAGATTTACCGCAAAGTCACCAGCGTGGGTTCCCCCGCTCTCGCCGTGCGCGTCCCCCGCACCTTCTACCGCCGGTGGTGGCATCACCGGGGGGTTTCTTCTTCTTGTAGGGCATCAAGCCGGCAAGCTTTGACAAGGTGACGGACCCGGAGGTGAAGGAGATCATCGAGGGTTGCATCCGGCAGAACAAAGCGGAGAGG
>NW_009198262.1:3703-3966 GCF_000690835.1 Fulmarus glacialis
GGGAGAAAGCGGGGTGACGTCTGGGGACGCCGTAGGTGACACCCGGCTGTTGACGGCGCCCTCTCCCGGCAGGCTTTCCATCCGGGATTTGTTAAACCACGTTTTCTTCGCCGAGGATACGGGGTTACGGGTGGAGCTGGCGGAGGAGGACGGGGGGCTCGAGTCCTCCTTGGCGCTTCGGCTTTGGGTGGAGGACCCCAAAAAATTGAAGGGGAAGCACAAGGACAACGAAGCCATCGAGTTCAGCTTCAACCTGGAGGCCG
>NW_009198263.1:0-17677 GCF_000690835.1 Fulmarus glacialis
ATATATACACATATATATATATATATATGCACACATTTACATAGGTGAAAAAGATCATCCCTCTGATGGTGGGTGACAGGTGGTGTTTTCCATTGATGGAAGCCATGCACTATTATACCTTCCTGTTCTTGATATAATCCAATTTAAAGAGAAAAACACTCCTGAAGTTCCAGTCCAAATCACTTTTAGCTGCGAAGACACCATTAGACAATCCAGTTGTATATGTATTGTGAGATGACCTCAGCTTCCAACAGTTTTGCAACTTTCTCACATGATGCAAAATGCGTTGTCCCTAATGACTCAGTTACTGTGAGCCCGCAGGCAACGCACTCTGCAGTTGAACTGCCCCTGGACAAGTGGAATGAAATTTTAGATGTACGAGCAGGACTGCTGCACTGTGCCTTTACTGCTAGAGGTCAGAATTGTGGAAAAATTAGTTGCAGTGGTCCAAGGAAATGGTGAAGAAGCTTATATGAGTGTAACATCAGTATTACAACAGTCTCAACTACTTAAGTTACACCCAGTAGGTGTATCTCTTTTGCACTCTAGGAAAAGTCCAAAGATTTAAAATTTAATTTAACACACATTTTTAGCAATACATTCTCAGAAAAAAAAAAATGCTCCAAATTGCATTGGCTTTGATGCTACCTTTCCAGAGAAATCTTTAAATTGGACATAATGAGAGATCCAAGGTCAAAAGGGAGAGAGGGAGTTGTGCTGTACTTCTCTCACGCACCCCTTCCTCTTATATTTTCATTCATTTTGCAGTTCAAAAAGGTAGTCACCAGAAATTCAATGTTCTATACCAATGATTCTTACCAAATTGCCTTGCAGTACAGGTCACATAGTTCATATACTCCCCTCTGTTATGTCTGCTCTTGTGTTTCGACTGACTGCTTTCCACAGATGGTTTCTTTATCCATCTCTGAATTTCTGTTCCCTACAGTTACTGAGTGGTAGTATCAGGATGCTACTCTGCAAAGAACAATAATTCTGATTTCCCCAAGTGTTCTGTGTCGTTACAATCTGCCAGGTTAGCATATCCAGCTTATCACTTCATTCCCCATCCAAAAAGGAAGCTTCAAAATCATGTATACCCTTTAGACTTCCTTTGCAAATGTGAACCATGAGCACAACATCATGTTTTAGTCACAAGCACAGATGACAGAATACTTCACAGTAGTATCAAATTAAAAACATTTGTGGAAAATCTGGAGAAAAACATTAACATCTTCCTGCATACTTGAACAAATACTATTATTTATGCAATTCAGGATGTCACAAAATTAGTTGTCTAGACCTTGTAATCTACTGTGAAACTCTTTCATACCGATGTGGTAGTAGGAATATGTTCCTTAAAATGCTTTGGCACCTGTGGGAAATCAAGTACGGTTAGACATTAGTTCACATGAAATATCCCGGTGAATCAGGTTCCAAAGAAGGCATACAATAAAAAACAAAACAAAACAAAAAATTCATTTATATTGTAGTAAGTTGTCAGAAGATTTGTTTCCTATGTGATAGACAGAACTTTTAGTATTACAAAGATCACGGCTTTCTAAATCCAGGTTTGGTTTTGGTTTTTTAATTGAACACCACCATATTATTTGTTCCTTAATAGTAACAACCTTCCAAAACGCTGGGCAACCTTTGCTGTATCTCAAAAGGGATAGTTTTCCCTCGGCAATAGCTTCGCTGAAGTTGTTCAACTTTCTCAGTGTTTCTCCTACCAGATATTTTGTTCTGGGACTTTTTAAATTAAATGTTTCATGTTTATGAAAAATTAATCCATGTAAAATACAACTTTTTCATTGCTATATCCTTCAGCAGCAATTTCTGGCAGGAAGGCGGAAATTTCCAAGGCTTAGACATGCTATTCCAAGGATTTAGCTCACAAGGAAATAAATTTTGTGTTTGGCTGAAAAGAGGAAGCAAAATCTGAACTGCATAACAAACAATGACGACGTTAAAAGCAATAAACTCTCATCAGAAGGTTGATTTCTCCCTCTTTTGGAGGCTGGGGTGGGGAGAGGCGAGGCAGGAAGGTGACTCGTGTCACTGGAAATTTTATCACTGCCAGCAGGAACACGAGCAGAAACGAAGGCAGTCTTCACTACGGTACTTCCCATGGGAGTGCTTTATTTTGCAGCCTTCATTTTCCTTCAAGGTTTTGTAATTATATTTCCATAATTTAGTCATATAAACAATATTATGATTTAGGTACTTCTCCTTAATTCTATCCCATAAAAAGAGCAGATTTGAATTTTTCACTTATCAGTGTAATAACTGGCTTATTAAAAACACATGGCAGAACTAAGTGATAATAGGATATCCTTGCTTTCTGATATTTCTTTTAGAAACAGCTTTTTACATATCTCCTTGGGACAGAGCTTCTTGAACTATATGGCTCTCTATTGTAAAGTGATTATATCAAATTGAAATTCATATAACTGATTGATGGACTTGCTTGTAGTTCAAAGACTATATAATGGTAGTGTTGATCTTTCAAATAAAAACAAATTTTTGGTGATCACCTTATTCTATTACTGGAAAAAGACTGTTCTCAATCATATTTCCTTATGATCAGCACAGAAAATTCTGAGGCTCAGCCTCAGAGACAGGTTTTTAAAGAATTAAAATTAATTTCTTATGAATTACTGTCAGCTAAACTATTCTTCTTGATTAGGATGTCTAGCACTATTTTTTTCAAAACATCCACCCCTGCACCAAGACTTCTAAAGCACTTTATTTAACAGATGACACACTCATACAGTTTGGGGGGTGTGGGGGGTGGTGTTGGTTTGGATTTTTGTGGGTTTGTTTTGTTTTGTTTTTTAATAGAATGCAGCTCTGGATTAAGTTATTAAGCCCATGAACAACCCATTTTTCAAATGCTGGATGCACCCAATGATTTGTATTAACTTCTGTGAGACTACCAAATACCAACTGTACTTGAAGACTTACGCAATTTTCAAGGTAAGGACCCAGAAGCCTAACTTTAATGAAAGAAAAGGAAAAAAAAAAAAAAACCACAAACCCCCCACTTAGTCTCCAAAACTTGTCTGTATGATAGATTCATACCCTTAAACAAAAAGAGGAGAAAGGGGAGTTAAGTACTTTACTTTCTATAGCATCAGATGAAAATAACATTTACATATTTACAGCACAACATAGCGTCACCAACTGAATTAAGTTTTCAAAAGCCAATGAGCAACAATTGTTGCTGTCAACTTGTCAAGGAAAACTAAATTAAATGAAAACCTGAAGCATTAGCACAGAAGTAGAGGCATTTAAAAAATAAACATGAATACAAGAAATTAAGTTGCAGGAAATGAAGGATTTTTTTAAAATATTATGAAAACCATATCCTGGAGATTGGAGAACAGGTGCTTTGTGAGAAAAATAATTCCAGTGTACATAACAGTCTGTTTATTTTTATTTACATAAATATTTAGCAGATATTATTACAGATATGTAACTTTTTTTATAGACTGTCAATAGAAGTCAATCAAATAATTACTTAAGTTAATGAATGTACCTTGCAATTCTTATTAACACAGTAACTTTCAATTAAATTCTCTATGATTAAAATGGTGGAAAGAAACAGAATGAAAATGTTTTAATACAGCACTGCCTTAGGTCATTAATTCATGTTATGGCAACAAATCTTGAATCTACAACAGTGGAAGCCAGTTAAGGTTGATATATTGTAAATACTGAATTTGCACCACATTTGATCTTGGGCACTGCAGTGTGAATCCAAACATTATCAACCAAAATCGCTACATCATCACCAGAGTTTCAGGTATGAAACAGTAAAAAAATCCTATACTTAATTTCACACAGGTGACAAAGTAATTTAAGACCCATATTCCTAATACCACATCAGTATTAAAGTGGAAGGATAAACTTGCAAGCACTTGTAATTTAAGAAATAGAGGGTTTACTTTAAAGAGGGATTTAGTCTCTCAATAATTATTCTTGCTATGCATTATTACACAGCATTAATCATCTAATCACACGATTTTAATGTTTTCTTAAGTTCCATATAAGATGATATATCTGGAGAAAAAGAAAAACCATACTTGGCTTTGCAAGAGCAAAGATATGGGCAAGCAGAAATAAAACATAGAAGTAGCAAAGAAAAAAAAACATTTTAATGTTACAGGAAAAAAGCTTTAAAAAGTTATTAAAATAAGTATCTGGAAATTCAGGGAACCATGGAAGATGGTAATGAAGAAGATGCAGTTGTTGCTTATTAACCGAATACATAAAGGTGTTCTACCAAGAACACTAGCTGCTAACTGCAGAAAACCTATCAGCAACAGTACTTGTATGGACTTTGCTTTGTAATAAAGAGCCGCTGTATGAACGGGGATATTTCAGTAAATCAATACAGGTACCATAGGTGCAAGAACACTTGACAATTTAGATCAGAAGACCATATGATGAGAAAGGCATGATTAAAACTGACTTTTGGTGAAGGAAGAACATAGAGTAACTTAACTGGATTTTCAAAAAATCTGAATTAATATAAATATATAAGAATACATTTCTTATAACAAATAACACTAGCCCCAATTTCTGTCTCAGACAAGCAAGGTAGTAGCCAAACGAAAAACAATACAGACAAGCAAACTGAACCAACAGATTTCTGACAGTATTTCTTCAATCTAAAGGCTCCACAGGGCTTGTTCCTCAAAGGACAAGTTATTATCTTTGGTATAAACCAGATCAAACTCCTAAAGCACATACAAGTTACCTATTTCTTAGGTGAGCGAGAACTGCTGGATCGTGTTTTTCAACTTCATATAGAGATACATACACCAAGTATGGTTACAGATAAATTACCAGCTATATGGATTTTGGGTGCATATTAAAAAGAAAGCCTACAGAGGATTCCAGTACTCAGTATTAAACATACTGTATTTTGAAGTGTGCCCAGGCTACCTTCATTTTCCTTTGTGGTAACTCAATTCAATGTTTTCTATTACATAGATATGAATTCTTAACACTAGACTCACACTGAATAGATAGGGAGCAATGGCAGCTGCTTTGCGTTCCAGGCCTTTTTGAATATAGAACGATGCATTTTCTCAGGCAACTAGAAACACAGCTACAGATTAGATATCTCTAGATGCCTAGATTTCTCTCGTTCAGCTAAGAAATCCCTTAAATGTGGATGTGACAGCAGCCATACTATGTTCTTAAAAAGCAATGAAGTTTAACAGGATAAATCGATTAGAAATTAGGATTATGAATTATATGAAATATGTATTTCTATATAAACATGTATGAAAGAATACAGAAGATCTGGCTATCTAGAAGATATTCTGTTTTTAATTTCCTTCTGAAAATTTGAGACAGCTATATTTTAGACTTCCTTATTATACCATATAATTTTTAAGCTAAACTGATTGAACATCCTTTGCTAATCTGTTCTACCCTGTCAAATTCCATTCCCCTAAGCTAAGTTCTACAGAATACATTTAATATATCCAAATAAAGGAAATTTGCAAATCACTAGGCATCATGTGCATTGACCTTCGCTCTTCTTTTGAATTTGCAGTATGGTTCATTTTAGTCAAGCTGTTGAAACATTTGTGCTATAATGCACCAAATTAAGGCAACCAGCTGTGATGTTTAATTTAAGCTAAAAGTTTATGATCTACAACTACACAATACCTTAGGGAATAACTGATATTTCATGTTACTAAACTAAATGCAGTTACAAAATGGTTACAATCTTCCCCACATTTTATTTAGAGCACATTGTCATTTAAGCTTTGGGTCTGTAAAGAGCACAAGCATTCAGTCAGACCTGTGTATTATAGAGAATAAATGAACAACCAGTTCTAGCCTTTGCTGAATGCATAGATTCAAAGCCTTCTGGTCTAATGTGTTGTTAGATTACTCCTATATTTTATCCTTCATTATGTGTAATGGAGTTTCTCCATTTGTGAGAAAGCAAGAATTAGGAAAAGTCATTAACTATTTTGTCATAACGCACCATTTTTACCAGATATTTTGTCCAAACAGATACAGTACAGAGAGTTGAATAATTGGAACAAAAACAACAAAAAAAAACCTCAAGCATTTTCTAGCTATGAAGCACTCTTGAAAGAAAATCCCCTCCAATAATGGTTAAACCATTGTATTGTTCTTGACAACAGCAATGTGTAAAAGGAGAAAGAAACTACACTTTATGAATGATTAAGTAACAATACCTTTTGGAATGTCTTGAAAGGTTAATAAAGGAGAGAGAAACTAAGGCATGGGCTATATATCAGATGCAAAACTTGTGAAAACTAATGTAATGGAAGTTGAAACTTCAGGTTACACACCTAAAAAGGAACAAAGTCAGCTAGAATATTGATATATGGCAAAAACATTGTGCATAGTAACTAGCTTACTACTTCGCTCATCAGTGGTTGGCTGTTCTTTTAAAAAGTGTAGGCTATAGATGTGATGGTTTATCAACAAAGGATACATAAGGCACATGTTCCAACTAGAAGGATACATTGATAACTCTTACTGACAATGACAATGCGCCTCCAGTGAATTAGAAAGCTGATTTTCATTGATTCCAAGGTGTTCTGGGAAGCTCTTTAAACATTTTCTTAGTTACAACTGACTTTAGCAATCTTCTGCAAGAGCCAAAACACCCAGACAACATCAGCAAAACAAAAAAATAAGATCTCGGTGCTTACCGCAGCCTTTTGGTAACAAGCTGTGTCATAGGCAAAGAGATTCCAGCATAAGCATGGTCCATAATGGACGCAGCTCCACCATAGGGGTGCACTAGAGCGTCTAGTTATATTTTTCCCTAGCACAGGACCTATATGAAGGCAGGCAGCTACAGGAAATTTAATTTTATTAAATTTAGAATTTTGTAGATTCTTTCTATTTGGGTTAGTGCAGCTTCCCTTACTGAAAACTGGGAAATTACTACTACATCCACAAAATCTCTCTATTAGAACTTGCTTTATCTTAAAAAGAAAAAACAAAAACAAAAACCAAAACCAAAACAAAACCAACAAACAACCCCCCCTATTTTTCTTATTACTGCAAGAACAAGGAGAAACTCTCCACCTCTACTAACATGCAGAAACTCCCGGAAATTTTAAATACATGTTAATAAAATAGACTCCCATTTTTATTTCTCTAAATTAATTTTAATCACCACCCTGCTTCCCTGCCATATTTCAATCTTGCATGATTGCAGTTGGCAATTTCATCAAAGGGTCATGCAATTGAGAAAGCCATGCTGCTTGAAAGCTGATTACTTCTCCAACATCCTTGTGATAAGAACTACTAAGATCTAGTGAATGGTGAAACCAAGAACAGAATCTGCTACTTTCAACTACATGCTGTTTGATACCACTCCGGAATCAGAAGAGTCTGCTGTATTACCATTTGAAAACTGGAGATTACCTGGTACAACATAAATGTCTCTTTTCCACAACAATATTTCAAAATCTTTCCTTCAGACTCAGGGAAAAAACCCAAAACCTCAAAATGAACAAAGTCAACCTCAGCCTAAGATGGTTTATAATGTTCTAAACAATTGCATAAAGGATTTTTAAAGTGAAAACCTGGTGCTGAATACTTGGCTTGATCTTTAATAACACAATTACGAAGTGACAATCATTAAAACACTCATATAAAAGTTTATGCAAACCATATGCCATCTGTACAATTTCAAACAAGCACTATAATTTCACAATGAGAATGTGAAACTGTGAAAAAGCAAAGTACTTTGTGGATACAAGATGTTGGAAGACATAGCTCTAATATCAACAACATTTTCAACTGATTATAGTCTTTCATTCAAGCAAACACTAGCTACAACCCAGAGAGGAACAAAACCAACCCAAACTACAAAATAAAGGTCCACGATAATTATACTTAAACACAAAATACTTGACAGTCAATTCCTCCTTTGTTTGCCTGCCAAATACTGAAGTCAGAATTTTATGTTACTCTGGCAACAGTGAATTAGATCAAGTGCCTGTAAAAGTAGGCTTTAAATTCTCTTACAAGGATACACTACATCAAGAGTTGCAAAAAAAAAAAAAACCACCCCAGAAAAACAACACCCAGAAAATGAATCCATAATTTACAGTTTTCAAAGTAAAAAAAAAAAAAAAAAAAAAAAACAAAAAACCAAACAACTGAGTTGAAGCATTTTGTTTTAAAATGCAATTTATTATGCTTACCAAACATCTAGAAAATGTTAATCATGAGTGATTTTGTTCTGCTTTTAACAGTTAACGAAGCGTATTTCAACCTCGGTAGCACTTTCCTTAGTGGCCATGTAAATACTGAAAGAACTACGCCAGTTTTTTTCCCTAAGAATCAGCTGTGTCGGAGACTTCCTGGAGACACTGGCATCTTTAAAATTCAACCAAAGCCTTCTCCATAGATGACCATGAATGATTTGAGACTGCTGTTGCTTACAAATTTTTTTCTACTATTTTCTCCCAAAAATACCAGAATAAAAATTATTTTTAAAAAAAGTAAATGTAAGTATAGTTACCTGCATGCTGAGAAAACAGTTTATTTTATTCCATTCTGGGACTTCAGATGTGCAAGACTGTTGCACATAGAGTTGAACTCCTGTTACTACAGCTAGAAAGTGTTCTTTGAGTTAGTGGCTTCTCATCCATCAGTATAACTGCTCAGATGTTTGCTCCTTTCTTTGATCAATACAACTGAGTTCCTACAAATATTACTTCTTTATTATTCCAGGTTAGCAAAGTAATAAAGCATGTGTTTAACAATGAACATATGCCAGAATCCCACTTGAATTTCATTTTAGAGTTGACCTTATCTTTTCCTAACCTATGCTGCTGACCAAAATTGGTGGAGATAAGCATTTGAAAATGTCAAACTATCTCACTTTTGTGTATCAAACATTATACATGCAGCATGTAACTTCGAAGTGTTGCTTAGAAATGGTGGACTTGGTGGAGTATCACTTGAATTTGCATTTTGCAGCAACATTATAGTGCATAAAATGGTATTTTCTGTCAGAAGCAACTAAGAACCTGCCAACATCGGTAGATGTACGTGTGAAAGGCTGGACAATGCTGTGGAAGAAATATGCCTTCAAGGATCTTAATATATCTGCAAAAATAGTGTATGTATTTATTTTCTATTTTGTCTTGTGGAACAGAAAAACACACACAAGAAAGTTTTCTGGGAAAAGTTCATATTCTGCAACTTTTAGTGTAATATTTTACTAAAGCATTACCTATCAAAGAATAGTAATGTTCTGTATTCTGCTCTATAGCAGTTTTGCTGACTACAGGTTTCCTACACACTATTCTCTGATACATAAATTCAGTGTTTTCCCCCCTTTTATTTCTCTTTTATATTCTAGAAGGACAATGGTTTTCATAATTTTTAAGACTTACGTTGAAGTTCATTTTTACTAAGGATATGTGTATAACTTTCTTAACAGTTTTCATTTTTGACAAACCAATTAGAAAAAAAATCCTTATGTTCTGTAAGGATAACTATTTATTATCAACAGCTAAGATTTGAGCCCTTTTTGGAGGGGAAGGCAGCAGGGGCAAGAGGGTGGTAATGCTTATACTTTTCCACTAATCAGAATATATCTGCTTCACATAAAACAACGGGGATGGTTCATGAAAACATAAATTCTGGTAACACCAAGAATTATACAGCCAAAGATTTTAGGGTAAATCCATATGAAAAATATTTCATTTTCTCACGATGGACAATACTACATTCAGGACTGAAGTGATTTATATCATAATCCATACAATCTCTTTCTAAAACACATTGGTGCTGCGTTCAACAAAATCTTACATTCTACACACTTACATTTTTCCCAGAAAATCTCAATAAACTATTAATTCCTAATAACTCATGTAAAATTGGCCAACAGGCTTTTTAAACAGACAGACACACACACACGGATTTACAGCTTTAGAATTGTATCCTGCAGAATAAATTCCTGTGAGGAAAATCCCCTTTTATCCTAAAGTTTTGGGACACTACCGAGTGCCAAAGTACTTAAGCAGTTTGTGCATTCAGTAAAAAGTCCCACAGAATAATGGAAATACTGCACTTCCTCCCTTTCAAAATAAAAGCTTTGCTTGTCATTGGACTTTTATTTCTGTTCAAGAGATTAATAAATTATTTTTTAATTACAAGGAAGGCTACTGTTTGGTGGGTATGGAGTATGTTTTTTGAAGAAAAGCATTGTCGTCATGGTAAGTTTAGTTTTCATGGCTGAAAAGCCCCTCTAGACATCAAGTCATTCATTGCAAGCCACTGCAGAAGTGGCTCGCCAAACATAGAAATGTATGGCCAAACACAGAAAGCACCTACTCTTCATGAGGAAAAGGATTCGAAGGCTTCAGTACCCCTTACTGGCCAGCTTGTCACACTTGCTCTTTCTATAGTTCAAGGAGAGCAAGAAAGGTCTGGAAAGGAGCAGGAACCAGCTCCCTGCTCGGCTAGGGAGTGCTCGGGAGACCTCCAGCAAGCTTCTGGGGAAGAGAGCAAAAGAAGTACAAACCCCAATATGAGCAGTATTTGTTTTACACACCCAACATTGCCATTCCAAAGTATAATAGACATTTCCAAGCCTAATTTAAACGCACAGCCTAATCAGCCTATGAGAGACATATCACAGTGAATTCCTAATACTGATGTGCATATTTTATTCTCACCTACAGATCTGAAGGAAGATTAAAAATTTATTGGGATAACATATGAATACTTATGAGACACGTTAGTACATATCATTACCCGTGGAGTCAGTGTTAATTTCTTAATTCCACATTAATGGAAGCAAGGAGATGGAAAGTGACACAAATTAGTCATGCTGAATATTGATGGAATTTGGCTAGGAATATAAAGTAATATTGAAAACATTTGCATATGAATGTAAATAAGTAAATATCCACATCGAGGTTAATAGTATATTAGATAGAAGGATCCAAAACGAAGTAACTGGTTAGATTTTTTTTTTTTTATACAGCTTATAAAATATTAATACCTCAGCAATATTTTAGTAAATGCATTTTGTTCATATTTAATTCTATTACGCTCAAAATATAGAAATACATTATCTTCAGTCAGTATAACACTAATTTTTTTTTTCTTTTTGTCTTAGGCAAAAATAAACAGTGACATTACAACAGAAATGTTGAGGGGTTTTTATAATTTATTTTGGTAGCCACTTCCCAAGCTTGTATCTGGAAATAAATTTGAAGGCAGGGGCGGGGATGGTGTGGTGGAAATTGGGCATTCACCTGAGACAATACCCGAGACCTTGAAAGGTGACCTCAACAAAAAGACAATTTCTTCCGTATCCAGAATGTTAAAGAAACACCATTATTTCAAGACTTGTCCTAAGCATAGGAGCATCTTGACATAAGACAATTTGGCTGAATCTGAATTTCAGATGAATGACTATAAATGTCAATGTTATGCTGATATAAAATGGTAATACTGGCTGCATATATACGTATATGGGAGGAGAGAATTTATTACTCTCTAGAAATCTGAAGTTTGTATTACCCAGACTGATGGTTGAACTTCACATCACACCTAATCTGTAAGAGGTATCCTTACTCACCCTTACTCTCCTTCCTCAAACCCCCACTGTCCAGCTGTTCACTTCTACTGCATCTCTTGCACCCTGTCTAGCACTTATGTGACCACATGATGTGCTGGATCAGCTCTCTGACACGAGAGCAAACTCGTAATTTATTTTTGTTGGATCAGTTTTCCATTATATTCAGATTGACGCTGTTCAGTTACTAGCTCTGAAATTGGAAAGGAAGAAGGAAAATAAGCAAACACATCCCTCGCAGAAGCAGATTCTGTGGTCAGATTCAGTAAAATCGACTGACAGAAGTGTGATACCTACAGAAACCAAGCATACATTTGGAAGGATTTGGGCATTATTTTTTCACCCTCTGGTGTTTCCTACCATTCAAGGATTGAGAGGAATGCTCAGGTGGGAAGCAGAATGCAAAGGAGGGAATTTCTGCACACACCTGTTGCTAAATAATGCGCCTCACGGATAGAGCATACTATGGATGTAGAAAGTGTAGATTGATTCAAAAATTTATTTGGCAGATTGGAGAAGGGAAAAAAAAAAAATCCATCTAAAACCCAAAAAGATAAAACTCCAACTCAGAATGCTCAAAGCCAGTAAGTTACTGTAAAATGTGAAGCTATGCTAGGAAAAGCAGTAGTGTAGCATCTTTCCCAAGGCATCTGCTACTGACCACTATTAGAGATAGGACTCTGTATGAGACGAACAGTTCAGTTGAACCAAATGATGATGGTTCTCATATTTTTAGAAATAAGTGTTTGTTCTTACACCCTTATATTTTTATGACCTTATGGAGAAAGCTGAAAGCATTACAATGGAGCAGGCAATATAGCTCACAAAGAAATTTCAGGAAAATTAAAGCCTAACTTCTGGCCAAGCACTTAAACACATGCCTAATTTTAAGGTCATGCATAATTCAAGTCACTTTAAAAAACCCTATGTATTTAAATCACACTTAATGCTCAAGTGCTTTGCTGCAGGAGGAAATGACCCAAAGGATGATATGGAACTGTCCATAACCTTCCTTACTTTTCACTTTTAGGTTAACCTCTGGCTTATTATAAAGAAGAGTTTTTGAATACAATTGACTCTGTCAATGTCTTAGAGATTGAATGCAACTTTAACACACTGACAACACCATAATGCTTTTTGAAATCTAAACCAAATAATTTCTGTCACTTTTTAATAAAGATAAAGCAGAATCACTGAAGTCATTAAATGAGAATATGAAATGCATCATTTTGTTTTAATATGGTTAAAACAGTCATTTAACAGATGTCAGTGTTTATAGGGGTTAGTGTTAGGCTATTCATCTGGAAGACAGTATTTCATATGTAGCCTGGAACATGAAAATGAAGTCTTTCTTTCCTTCTATAATTAATGTGTGTTTGGAAGTAGGTACTTCCACTTTGGAAGAGAAGTAAACTAGTACAGCAAAATGTTCACTCTTGTATGTTACAAAGCAGGCTATTTTGCTTGCTCCATGATAATGAGGCCTTGAACATCAAAATGTTATTTCCCTTTACATTACAAAAAGGTATGGGTATGAGAGTTATGGAGATGTAAGAAATTTAAGCACCCAGAAACATATGCATTAGATAACTTCCTTGTGTTTCTGTACTCATCTCTCAGTGGCAAAATATATTTGCTCTCTCATTCATGATCTCATAAAGTGTCCTTCCCCACATGGCAGTAACTTTGTTATCCCCGTAAGACAATAAGGAGATGTTTGAATACCTCCCTAGTAAAATCAGTTTGATCACACTTAGCTGTCCACTAATGATGCTATTTGGTAATTTATTAAACTTCCATGATCAGGTAAACCTTTAATATGGTAATCGAAAGAGTTATAGCATACCTTGACAAAAACAATTTAGGTTCTGATGTTTCAGCTCCTCAGAATAGAGGCTGTTGATTGCTGCACATCTGCACTCTACCTAACACAATTAGTGTCTACTCTCAGATCACCCCTTTTAACAGTAACACAAATAGATAACAATAAAGTTTTCTGTGGATAAACTGGCAAAAGCAAGATCAGCTGCTTGTAGAAGCACTGTAACACTATAATTTCTGAAAAAACCTATTTGAATAGTTTTGGTGCGGTTTTTTGTTTAATTAAAAAAAGTTATTCATGTTGTTCAGTAAATGAGAAAATTTATGGCTTCAGAATATGGATTTTCATTTCAGAAGTTGTTTCCCAACAGCTGAAATGAGGAAAATAAAAAAAAAAGAAAACCAAGAATTACATGCATTCATCTCTACAAACCACAGTCAAGAATGAGATCTTGATTTCCAATACAGATTAACTGTATCTTGATTTCCAATGTATTCTTTCCTTTATATCACAGAATTATAGAATCATTCAGGTTGGAAAAGACCTTTAAGATTATCGAGTCCAACCGTTAATCTAGCACTGCCAAGTCCACCGCTAAACCATGTCCATAAGCACCACATCTACACGTCTTTTAAATACCTCCAGGGATGGTGACTCAACCACTTCCCTGGGCAGCCTGGTCCAAGGCTTGACAACCCTTTCAGTGAAGAAATTTTTCCTAATATCCAATCTAAACCTCCCCTGGTGCAACTTGAGGCCATTTCCTCTCGTCCTATCGCTAGTTACTTGGGAGAAGAGACCGACACTACAACCTCCTTTCAGGTAGTTGTAGAGAGCAATAAGGTCTCCCCTCAGCCTCCTTTTCTCTAGACTAAACAAGCCCAGTTCCCTCAGCTGTTCCTCATAAGACTTGTTCTCTAGACTCTCACCAGCTTCGTTGCTCTTCTTTGGACACGCTCCAGCACCTCAATGTCTTTCTTGTAGTGAGGGGCCCAAAACTGAACACAGTATTCAAGTATTATATGACTGTATGCTAACATTTATCAATGAACTACATTAATTGTCATGCATAGGCAATTTCCACACTAATTCTTTGTGCTAAAAGGTCTTAATCACTACTTTATGATAAAAAGTGTCCTTTAAAAAAAAAATAGATGTTTTTTTCAGTGCTACAAAATGCTCTTCCTCTTCAAACTAGTAGAAAACAGCTACTGAAAGCATTTAAGTCCTATAAACAATCTGTATTCTGTACCATGTTTAGAAACATTTCTTGTAGTAAGGAAATTTCTCTTAATGCACAGAAAACCAGAAACATTATTGAGCAAACAGAAACAATGTAAAAGTCATTCTACTTCCTTTGCTTGTTACATTACCAGCTCCCTCTGAAATCCCATTTGAAATCTCAATGGGAACATCAGAAGAGATAAAAGACCTTCAAGGTTAAAAATTCAGCAGCTTTTCCGCAGCAACCAACTAAGCTGTTCCTCACCTACACAGCGTGTTAGTTAGGAAAGCAACTTCTTACTGAAGCAGACAAACCTGCATATTACATGTCGTGGCCTTTGTTACAACTGCATTTACACGGATAGAAAAGCCAAATGCTTCGTTTGGGTGCTTAACATTTATACAGCTCATACCATCGTGAGAGAAGCAGGCAGCCCCTGCTGACAGAACCTGCACCTGTGCAGCTTACATGTACATGGAAGGTAAAAGGAAAAACGGTTGGGTTTATATCACGTATTAGTTTGCTGCTTTAGGTAGAAGCCAGCTGCATTCAGCAACTCCACCCTTCAGACCTACTATTTAGTCTCTTCTGCACACACACACACTGCAACAAATAAACTGCTACAAACAGCGCTCCGCTCAAAGAACAAGCTCTGCTTAGCATAAGAGCTTTTGAACAGCGGTAAATGGATCCAAACTAGGACTTGTATTACATAAAATTAAGTTTAATGATTTTGTAGAGAAGAAACTGTAGGAGCGCAACAAAGTTTCAAAGGAACAATAGCCTCTATGTTGCAAAACACATCTCGAAGGGTTTAAGGGTACACCAATTTGGACTTAAATTGACTGAACTAGCTTAGTGGATCTGCACAATGCATGAAGACTAAGGTTATACTCTAATGCTCTTGCTATTCTTTAACTCCATAATCATGGCTCTTTAACTTATGGAGTTTGGTCAAAGCACATCTCCGGTACCTCTCCAGGTACATCCTGGTAATGTTCACTCATAATGAAACATCCATTGAAAGCTTTCAAAAGAGCTGCTTCCCACTCTAATAAAGAAATACATTTGTAACTGCAAAGCGAACATCTTAAGTTTTACACATTAAACATTGGAACAGTGAGGATAGTCAGCTCTGTTTTGTAACAAGTGGCTTAATGGAAAATCTCACTTAATGGGAAAACAATTTCTATCACACTAACTCATTTTTGCAGTAATTCAGGACCACTGTACATATTTAATATCAATTGTCATTAACAGTTTCCCATTTAATGTAAATTGAAAAATCACACATTTCCTGCTTGTGATAGCACTTAATGTCAGGTAGTACACAGATATCTTTTTCAACCTTTCAGTAAAATACAGGGAGTCCATTTATGTCTTCGTTCAAGTTGTTTCAGTGAAGGACTATTTGAAATAATAGCTTCAAAGAACAGACCTGAAAAAAGCACTATACGGTGATAATGCCTCTATAACCATACTTGTAGCCTGAGAACAAACAGGCAACTAATAATCCTGGATAGCATTAAAAAAAATAATCCTACAACAATCTGGAATTTACTTCAGATTAAAGGGAAAACTTTCAATTTCCCCTCAACCTTTTATAAAAAGAAATAACCTGTAACTACACAAGTATTCTGACAACAACAACTGCAAAATCTTGGGAAATGTGAAGGATCTTATCCAATTTTTGAAGATTTTGTTGAATTTTGTAAAGGCTAATACGAGTTCTCATAATGGCACTTCAAAAATAAGATCAGAACTATGCCAGTGTTTTTAATGCACGTGAGAAATGAAAATGACTGTATTTTGAAACACTTCCCCAAACACACAGTCTCTTCCTCTAATTATCAATAAAGACTAAAGAATATGTAGGTCTTATAAGCGATATGCACAGCATTTAGGACGTGGTTGTCCTGTTCATTACTAACACACAAGAGTTTTCACTTTCTTCATAATTGAAGGTTTCTAATGTTTGAGAAAGTGGTCAAGGATTTAGCATAACCTTTCTAGAGTGTGACCTCCCATTCCACAGCTGTGAATAACGCAGTAAGAGCCAGACTTTCAACAAAGCTCTTTAGGTGCCGAGAGATTCAATCCAAGTAACTCAAGTGGAATAAAACTAACTGCCAGATGCCTCATTTCCCCTAACTTCTAATAAATATAATGCCTGTGAGGGGCTCAATGACTTCCCTAAAATTATTGTGCTTTATCTTAAAGAGATTGTTCACTTTGCAACTTAAAGATTGAAGACAGACATTTACACTTGGACATCTCATTTTTAAGTATCCCCTATCAGAACCAAGCAATGTCCATCTATTCAAGGCTTTGATTTGTTTTCGTTATTGTTGCTTATAATTTGAACACACAGATTCCAAAATTTATTCTGTATAGCAACATATTCTACACATAGCATCAATTTTGGAAGTAAGTATCACTCAGTATAAATAGAAAAATCACATTTTCGCTTTGAACTTTTGAGAGATGTAAACAGAATAGAGATACAAAAGATCTATTTAATCAAAATATTTAGAGGAAATATACAATGAGAAACAACACTCAGTGAGATAGAATACAGAGCTATCTGCAGGAAACAGTTTAAATGGGAGCAAAGCCCAATAATCACCACAAAATAGCAGCATAAACCTCTTCACACAGCAAATTTGTTTTCTTTGTATTCATAATCACATGGGACAAATCTGACCTAATCAAACATAATGGAAATTTTGTCATCAACTTCTAGAAGCAACTGGTATCTGCTTGTTTGAAATTGTAAAAATGCAAAGGTTTTTAATATGATGAATCATTCAGAGATAGAGACAATTAAATTAATTCTGTGCTAGTTCATTCATTAACAGCAAAATTTTATGCTATCACCCTGCATTCAAGATCCCATTCTCTCTTTAGGTCTACGCTGATGATATCACAATGGCATAAATGCTACAATCCTCTCTCCGCCTGGCTGAACACAGCGACTTAAGCGATAGGGGGGCAATGGTGACAAGTTCCTGCCTGG
>NW_009198264.1:0-449 GCF_000690835.1 Fulmarus glacialis
AAAAAAAAAAAAAGTACAACTGAGAACTTGAAAGCATGTCCTGAGTTTAATGCAGGCAAATTAAGATCACCAGAACACAAAATGGGCAAAACCAGAGCCAGACTTACATAATGGTTGATAACTTTCACTGTGGAAATGAATTTGCGGGAACTTGGTACATCCAGATCTGCGGTGTACTGGAGGTTGGTCAAGGTGAAATTAAGTGTGAAATGCCTGGATGTTGGGCTTGGTGCAGTAGTTATGCTCAGAGCTATAATCGAAGGGGAGAAGAATTATGATCTTACTATAAAAAAAGCTATCTTCACTTTCAAAGACATTCCCAATCCTAGCACACTTCAAGGCTACTCTGAAGAATCTCTTCCCCTCTTATTTTCTGACGGCACCACTCCTTTCATACGCTTTCCCTGGAATGAGTTTGGCAAAACACTTACATGAGCTCTCAAGTGGTT
>NW_009198265.1:0-36953 GCF_000690835.1 Fulmarus glacialis
CGGGCTGAGGAGAAAGCTCAGCCGGTCTGAGGGCGGAGGGCCGGTGGGGAGGCAAGGGGCTGCGTGGCAGTGCGGAAAAGAGCCGAGAGCGGCGTTTTTGAGGCGCTTTTCCCTCTTCACCCCTTGGCTGAGCAGGCATTTGGTCCTCCCCCCCCCTCCGCCCCCGGCTGCTCTCTCTGAGCTCAGCTGACTCAGTTTCCCGGTCAGCCCGGCCGTGTGATTGCAACAGCTGATACAGTGGTTTAAGGAAGCTTGAGCTCCCAGTGCTTTCTTGAGGTGGCTGTATAGCTGTGGTGCGTGTCCTGGGGTTGTTGGGAGCCTGGCGGGTTTGTCAGGCTTTGCTGGCGAGTCTTGTTTGGTGCTTTTGCTGCCTAAATGGCAGGCAGCGCAGGAAGCCTTTTTAATGCCAGAAGCAAGATTATTGGGGTAATTTAACTTAATCCCTGATACCCATGATCAGTTTTTGAGGAGATTGGGTCGTCTAGGAAGGTACCTGGTGTTACTGGAGGACTGCTAGTGGAGAAATTCCAGTGCAGATCTAAGTAAATTCACTGGTGAATTACCGTTCACCTGTAGTCTTGAGTTCTCTTTCGAGGCTAATTCTGAATTCCAGCCATTGTCTCTTTTCTAGATCAGTGTGTACAAACCTGGAGAGCTGTGAAGGTTTTGCTCTGTGATAACTCATTACCTGTGGTCAGCTCATCATCTTAATTAGTCAGTGCTAAACTGTTCCTCTGTATCAGTGATCTGCTTAACAGTTTTCACTCATGACTGTCCAGAACCTGGATCACAAATCACGAAGAACAAACCCACGTCTCTTGAAATAGGCTAGAAACATATGTGTCCAGAGATGTCGGTTGTTTTGGTCAATGGGACTATAATTATTGTTCTTTCTTCTAAAAATGCTAGTTAAGCATCGACTTTATCTTGATGATTATTGCTGAGCGATTGAAATTAATATTGACTATCTAGAGGGATCCTTGGCCAGCTGAACCCTGGATGCAAGTTACCTGGAGTTGCTCACACAAACATTAAACAACAGAATGGGAACAGAGTGCTGTGATGTGCCTCAGTCTCTACCTCAAAAATACCCAGGGTATTTTTACTTAGGACAGAAGCCCCTTTTCAGCCAGACTTCTTTGCAGCTCTGTGCTTGCAGTGTCTGTTGTTCTTGCTATGAAGCCCAGGGCCTGAAAGAGGGCGGTGGGAGGTATTCCTGCTCTCTTTCTCGTTAGAAGTCTCAACACGCCCTAAACTATCACTTTATCGCCTTCCCTACAGATAACTTCCTCTTTATAGTTTTTCTGTATTTATAGCTTCTCTTTTTTTGTTCCCGCCTTGCCTTCTGAACCAAGTTGCGTAAACTTAGGTCTCCCCTGGAGCGGTGTTTTCTGCATTTGGAATGAGTCAGTTTGGAGTTCCCATATGTTTGTCTTGGTATTGTTACTGTCCCATCCCTGACAGCTCTCTGGTGCCAGCTGCTGCTGCTGTGCTCCTCGTCAAGCTTCATTCAGTGCTTGAAGGCTGTTCCAAGTTCACTGCCAATCTCATTCCTCCTCCACTTGGCTTTCTGTGCCCCTGTCTAGTGTGCTCTTGTAGAAGGATCTTCCTTCAAAGGAACGTTGCTCTTGATCACTTATATAGGTTTGTGGTCAGACTATTTCTTTCCTCTGTCCCTTTAGTTCTAATTTTCCCATTTCAGTATCTGTTTTCTGTACTCCACAGACTTTTAATGTGCCTTTTTTCTCTCCCAGGTGCGCTTGTCTGCACTACATCCAGGCAGCAGTTAGCTTATTAGCAGCCAAAATAAGTACTTATTACTTATTTACTCACACATTCTTCTCTACCATTTCTGTGTTGTCTTCGCTGTTGCCTCTTGCGTGTGAGTCTGGCTCTGTCGTTAGTCCCAGTCCTGGACCAAGTGATCACCTTGGCCATGGAGAAACCCTGAAGGACCAAGGCTGTTCTGGGGCTGGCCCTGGGAATTCGGTATCCGGCTGGTCACTGGTATTGACAGTGTTTGGAGGATGTTGTGCTTCCAGGTCTGAAATGCTGCTCCCTCTTGTATGCTTGGATCGGTCTGGAAGCACAAAGGAATTGAATCCTCAGCTTCAGGACTTGGGCTGACAGCTTAGCGCTGCCGGAAGGAGGAGATCATGCTTTTCTGCATGATCCTCCATCATCTTTGTTTGTCTGATCACAAAGTAAGCCGATTTGAAGTCTCGCATCTTGATGAGTCAGAAATAGAGAGCAAAATAAGCTCTCTGTGATGAAGCAGGCTCCTGAGCTGGCTTTAAGAAGGGGCAGGAAAACATGACCAGGACTGACGGGAGGACGTGAGAGCTGTTTTGGCTTAGGCTTTCTCTTGAAACCCTCGGCAATAATATGTTTAATCCCTTCTTTCAGCTCCAAAAGTCCTGGTGCTTTGGTTGTTTCTCAGCCAGAGGTCCTCGTGTGCTGTACACCTGTGCTGGATATCGCTTGGAGCCTGCTTGGCCCTCTCTGTGGTAGCCAGTTCCTGCTTCTGACACAAGGTGTCAGTGAAGGGCTTGGAGCTGCTTTCCTCTGCTTCATGGATCTGTTCTTGAGTGGAATCTGTCTTGGATAACCAAACTTATGAGTCACCCAGACTTCTGCTGTCAAACGGATGGTGAGCCATCTCCAGCTCCTAAAAGCTGTGGTAGCCTGCTAGAGGTCTGGTATCGCCACTGGAGAATAAAAAGCTGTTGATGCAGCTGGACAGCGGTGCTGCTTTTAAGAACAGGGTTCAATCGGGGTCTGGAATGTAGGTTATCGGCAGGCTTTACCATTGGTCTGCAATGCTCTGTACTGCAAAAAGTATATGGAGCCTGGGAAGTGTACAAAAGCATCTTCTTTAGAAACAGGAATTTCTTTACCTCCAAGTCAGCGTTCACGAGCCTCCTGTTGCTAATACTCCTCTTGCTTCCACAGGAACAGTGTAGGAAACCGAGGTCTTTCTGACCTGCCAGTGTGATAAAGGTGACTGGTATGGTGAAATCTAGCAGCAGGGCTTGTCACCTTCTAGCTGGGTAATGAGGCTGTGAAATAGCCAGCTGAGAAGTGGCAGGTAGTTGGCTCAAGCTTGTTAGTGTGAGCCTCTGTTGGGAGAGGCTTTCCAGAGGCTGCGTGTTTCCACCACCTCTCTGTGGGTGCTAGTGCTTCTGTCCATGCAGTCAGCTCAGCTGGGGACTTGCACGCCTTGTGGAAACAGCGGTGTGCATGTGGAGGGATGAGATCTGTCCTGTCTTTGGCTTAACCTGTGTGTGGAACTAGTCTCATGCCCCGCAGTCTGTCATGTTTTATTTGTGCATCTCAGCCTGCGGTTTATGAGTCTGCTGTGGACTTGTTCTGTGAAAACTCCTGGTTTTTCAGTCCTTGTAACTCCGAGGTAGTGGTGTCGTGTCACATCAGCTTGGGGACGAGCAGAGTAACCATCTGAGCCCCAAAGGTGTATTTGGGAGGTGAAGGGTGACTAGGAGAAGCAAATACATGATTCTTGTAGAAAAAAAGGATTTCCAAGACTGTGGTTCTCTCTCATCTCCTCAGTTTGGTCCACAGACCTCCATTTCTAGGATGCATGTGAATCAACAGTGAAATTGGAGAGCTTGAAGCAAGTAGGTGACACTTGTCCTAGACTCTGGCTCCAGAATGGTCTGCCTGAATGGTACCCTCACACATGCCGGAGCCTTGTTTTCTGTCAGATTAATCTGTGGCAACACATAGTGAGCACCAAACTCTTGATACAGGGCTGGATGGTGTGGAATAAGCCACGACTGGACAGGTTGGTTGGTTGTTTTTAAGTCTTGAAGAGTATTTCCAGGGTTGCTGCGCAGAAGGGGTGTGCTGCTTTCGGTCAACTCAGGAGTGGATACTAAAGGCTTGCTGTCCCAAATGCCTTTTCAGTGTAAAGACATCCACTTCTCTCCCACTCTCTCCTCTTCCCTCTTTCTCCATGCAGAGGAAAGGTGATGAAATATATCGAAGTGCACTGAGCACGCGGTTGAGCCACCAGTGCTTCATGCGATGGGGTGAAGTGTGTCTGTCTTCCCGTTGCCTAACCACAGGACGGCTAGACGCACCGAAGCAAAGGCCTGCCTGGGCAGAGCTGTGGGCTCTTGCCTCCAACAAATGGATGTGTGCACCAGGCTTCTGCCGAGTGCAGTGTGTGCTTTTGTTTTCATAGTCCCAAGAATCTTTTTTCTCCCCTGGAGGCTGCCTTTGCTTTATGGTGTTACATACTGAGTGTTCGCCATATCTCCTTTTGCTGAGAGAAGAGCGGGAGAGGCTGTGCTACCCTTCTCTCTTCATTTTATCATAGTGGTCCTGGAATTTCGCCCCAGAAAGGCTGGAGCTGGGCTTCTCTTTCAGCTTAATTGCATGGGCAGTGTGTCCTCTCTTGTGTAGAGAAGTTGCATTGCTACCAGAGCTACAGACTACCTCAAAGAGTGCTTTTGGCACCTCGGTCCATGGTGGAACTCACAGTGTTCTCCTGAGTGTGGGGGGAGTGGGATAGATCCTTTCCTATGCAGCTCCTTTGCTGTACAACCAAGCAGGGAGAGGCCACTTCATGGTTCTGAAGTGTGGCCGTGCTTAGATCCATCTTGAACTCTGAGAATGGTTCAGTCTGAACCCCGAACTTGGTGGGGTGTAGAAGCCAAGCCATAATATGGTAGGGACCTTTCAAAAGCACGATGACGATGCTGTCTGTCTCCTGACATCTAGGAGCCCTTTGTGAAAAGCTGACCCTTGCTTGCTGGGACTGTGCAGGAGGACTGGCCCTGTCCCCAAGAGCTTTCATCTGCCAGATGAGGTAGAGCATATGGGAACGGTGAGACCTGAGGAGGGTATAGACCATTCCTGTCCTGTGAATGCGGGCTGCTCGTGCAGCAACAGAGCAGTAGCCGAAAGGCTGTCCTGCTAATCTCGGTGCTTTGTCCTGCGTCCTCCAGTGTAACCACTCACTGTGGCTGGTTAATCAGCTGTCCTGTTAAAATAAGCTCAAGGAAAACATTATTTATTGGAAGAAAGATGGCACTTCCACGGCCTGCTAAATCATGGTGGCAAACAAACACTGTGGTCTCTGGCTTCCTGCAGGGGTCAGCAGAGGCTCTTTGCTGTTTGTTCTGGCCTCCTTTACTGGGCAGAGACCTGCTTCATAGCTTCTCCTAGCTAAACTTCAAGCAGCAGCTGAGGTCAGCTTCTAAGCACTGGTGCAGCTTCAGCCCTTGTTTGGGTCCTGCCCCTTGTTAGAAGATGATGGGTGTCTGGGTTTCTTGGCAAGTATTACCACTCGGCAGCCTGTCAGTGCTTTTCGTCTTGTTGTTTTTCCTCTGCTGTCGGCTCCTGCAGTGTGAGACTGCTTTCTGCCCTGTTTCTCTTAGCTTGTGGATGATTTGTTGCCTCTCCCTTAAACCGCTGCACTAGGTGCCGGGCCGATGTCCTGTTAGTGTACTGGACCTCTGAGGTTACAGCCGTGACTTAGTGTGGTCTGCTTTTAGAGAGGGGGGAAAAAAGGGTATGTAGGGGTGAAGCTTACTGGAAATGCAGGCAGATTAGGAGGGGTTACCTCGCCTTTTGGAAGGATCAGGAGAGGGGTTCCAAAGGAAACAAGACCTGGCCATGGTGGGTTTGAAGCTCTGAGGGGGGTGAGTTCAACCCCAGGAAGGGCTGGGCTAGGAACACAAGCTGCTGTTTGGTGCTGAGGACATCTCAAACAGAGAGGTTAAGAGCTAGAGGTGAGACACTGATGAGGAAAAGGGCCAAAGACGACACTTCTCTGTGTCCGGCTGTGGCCCAGAGGAATTTGCTGCCTGGCAGCAGAGGAGAGGTGGCATATCACTGCTAGTCGTGTGCAACCACAGAAAAGGTCTTAAATGCTGCGGGGAATGAAGGGTCTCTGGGTGCTTCTCAGGTGAGATTTCAGAGAAGCAGCTTCAAGAGTGTCTGAGATGCCTATAAACAGACCAAACGGACAGCAACAAGCCAAATTGTAATGACTGCAGTCTTCTGAAGGGAGACGTGGGCGATGTAGCTGATCTGCAGACTGCTGTGGAATCCCGCAGCTACTTTACTGCCTCAGGCCTGGGAGATGGCAAACGATATTTTAATTTTTATATATGCAGTGATGGCCCCAGGTGCTTTGGAGTGAGATGTTGGGGTTACAGCAGATAACTGTGTGAAAACGTCAGTTCAGCTCAGAAGCTGCAAAAGCTAATTTGATGCCTGTGTGTGAGAAGATGAATCAGTCCTTGCCTGGAAGTGCTTGAGCCCTTACCTTGATTCAGAGCTCTGCAATGCAGTTACGGGAGGATGCTGAAGAAGGAAGGAGTGGAAGCGTGAGCTGGTGGGGCCATGGGTCGCTCTGTCTGAGTAGGGCTTATAGGACAGGCTTTGATGACTGACAGATGTCTGAAAGACTGAGTAGTGGCTTGATTCTTTGTTATGACAAAGCAAACTTGCAGGAGAGGTTAGCAGTATTACTGTGGATCTGAAGTCTCTCAAGAAAATGTCATCTGAAATGTCGAGGTGTGGTGTTGGCACAGCAGTGTGTTGAATTAAGCTTCAGTTGTGTTTATGCCTCATGTACAGCCAGCTGCATGGAAACCAGAGGGCCTGATCCGAGAGCTGAAAGGAGGTTGCTGTAAGTACATGTCATGGTAATCTTGAGTGCAAGCCTACTTGAATACTCAGCAGAAAAAGGCTGTCGTTCTGACAAGCTGTTGTGTTCTTGCACGAGGCAGCTTTCTGGGAACTGTGACCTGGCCATAATTTACCAGCTTTTGCGGGGGAGGAGAGAAAACAAAAGCGTTGTGGTAATTCAAGCACTCCCTTGCCAAATGCTCGCTCAGTCTGTTTCTTAAAGTGCGTGAATCGCTTGGAAAAATGCCGGAACAGGCAAACATACCTCTCAAAAGCAGTCGCTGGGTTGAGGCCGTGTGCTGCTGTTAGTCAGCGTCTGGAGGACCTCATCGGGAGCGGCTGGGCTCTAGGTGCAGGTCTCTCTCCCTTTCGGCAGGCAGCTGGGGAAGAGGCACGGCAGAAGGCTCGCAGCCAGCGTCTCGTCAACATGCAGCGTGTGGGATCTCTGGCAGCCGCCCCTGCCGAGGTGCTGCTGTTGCTGCCAAAGGCCGACTCCAGTTCGCTCTGATCTTGCGTTAGGAAATAGGAACTTGAGCTTTTGGAGAGCATGGGGCTTGCTCAGCAGTGGGTCCGCTTATTAGTCACCGTGCTACTGGGACAGCTCTTCTGGCAGGGGATTTGTGAAACCACGGGATTAGTCCGTTCTTAACTGAGAAGCCTGACATTAAAAACTCTCAAACCCCCTTGGCTGAGGCTCGGTGACTGGCCCAGTGGCTGGAGGAGGACCGGCTCGCGTAAGGCACTGGTACGCCGTGGGATGCATTGAATCAGGGTTTGTAAATCCAGTCCAGTTTTTAGAAAATATGTTCTGTTCCGTCTGCTTGGATGCTAAAGAGATTCAGAAGAGTTAGTTCCTGCAGTTTGTGGCTGGCCTTCCCTGTAAAAATTAATTCCAAGTGTTATATAAACATGGCCCTTATTCCAGTTGCAACATAATGTTGTGCTGGCTCTTGTGCTGTGGAGTTGGGGGGGCAACCCCCTCATCGAGCAGGACAGAATGCTCTGGCCAAGCGGCTCATGGGAGCTTGCTCAGAGCTGTTGAGGGAGAGGCTGTAAGGCACAGCGTGCAGCTTGTGTGGCTCTGGTCTAAATGCAATACAGCTCCGACTTCCTGGAAGTGGATGGTACAGCAAACTCTGTCACTGGGTCTCTAGCACCAAGTGACCCGATAGCAAGGCGGCTTCTTGCAGCCTCAAAAGTAAGAGCAGAGTTGCAGGTCATGGTGACACCAAAAGGAACCAATGGTTTTGCTGTAGCAGAGTTGGAGTTGAGGAAACAAGCTGAAAGCTTTGGAAGCTTCCCTACTGAAGTAAGACGTGGTAGGATATGCAATAGCTGCTTCCTCTCCAAGGTCCTGTATAGCTGCAAAACAACATCACGTGCCTTTTGGGGCAGGCTTCGTTTTCATTAGAGCTCTGCACAATTGCAGAGAACTGAAAGTAGGAGGTATATGAACGTAGCTACTGCCGTCCCCTGTGCCTTCCCTTGCAGTCTGATTTTGTGGGTGCAATACTCTTACCAGGACCCTTTCTCTCATATTCATTGAGCAACTGCTGAATTTTGTTCCGTGCTTTCTGCAGCCTCTGCTAAAAGCAGACTAGTAAAGCCCTGATCTGACAGTGGAACTTAATTTCCACTCGGACTCCAAAGCTCATCATCCAAGAGCTTTCAGAAGAGGGACTGAAACTCATTAAGACGTAATTCCGGAAGATTTCTCCTCTGTAACTGTATCTTAGCTTTCAAAAATCAAGCAATTGCAAAACAGATGGGCGAGAACTCTTTGCATGCAGGGTGCTGCCTCTGAATTGGGCTTTTTGCAGGGTTTAGGAAGTGATTATCGTCAGTAACAATCCCATGCGGGCTGCATGGAGGTAAGGGGCATTCTGAGTTTTGGCATGATCCACTGTTTGACTTTGACAAGGGTCGTGTTGAAAACTCCACTGTCTTGAGTTATCCAGACCATGTTTTCCCACCTCGAAAGTGTGAGCATAAGTTAATAATGTTTTGCAGCATAGTCTGGGGAGCAGAGATCTAGGTTAAGTTTCTGCTTTGCTTCAGCCATGGGTGTTGTTGGGCAAGTAGCTCTCTTGCTGCATCCAGGATTTCTTCCTAAAGGTAAGAGTACCACCAAGCTCTCCTGTAAACCGCTGAGAAACATGACAGCAACTGAGCACTACTTAAGTCTCTGGCCTTTTTTTTCCCCCCCTCTATAACCACCATCTGTTTCCTGTGAGACTTAGCAGTGGTAACATCTTCGTAAATAAAAGGTGCTGGGTCAAAAACATCTTTGCTAGACCCTCTTGGAAATACCCAGAAGAGTTAAAGTCAGCTTGAATGCCATTTGACCCTTCCACCCCTCGGGCTGGAGACTGTATTGCACTGTACAGTACCAGCTCGGTTTGGAGCCCGGTGCGGAGGATGCTCTGCAGCTCATGCCTGTAGCTGGGTGTAATGTTAAAAGGTCAAAATCCTCAAGCTGGGCTGAGTCCGTGCTCGGACCTCCGTGCCGTGGGTGCTTGTGCCATAATGCTGAGGACTTGTATGGTTCAGTGGAAGGGAAAGGCAGCCTCAGTGCTCCTGCTGCAGAGAAACCAGGGAGAAATGTCTTTTTTTTCTTGTGTGTGTGGGTTTTTTTTTGTTTTGTTTTTGTTTTGGTTTTTTTTGTTTTCTCTGGACCGTGTGTTCACATCTGGTTTGACTAAACTCTCCTTTCCCCATAAAGGTCTTGAATCCCTAGGAGGGTGCTTGCCTAACTGGCCCTCTGAGGTGAAGCTGAAGGGAGATGAACATTATGTACCAGCGCAACTAGTAGAGCTTTGAGGAGTAGGATTATATGACGTTCCTCAGTTCTGGATTCAGTTTTTCCATAGAGACACTTAAATGCTTTTGGCTTAAATAGGGCTTTTATCTTGACAGAGCTCAGCATGTTGTGGTTGCTTCTTGGCCAGGACTGCAGCTTCCTTGGGCACCTGACCTGCAGCAAGGGTAACAGAGGAAACAAAGGTTTCCTCTACTTGAAACTGGAGGAGGGGGAGGCTTCTGAGCATGTTCCTCCTTCCTGGGCGGGGGTTGCCTACCATATGAGATGGATTTAAATGGCCTTCCTCTTCACCAGCCCTCCTCTACCTCTTAATGCCTGACTTTTCTTTACCAGTGCAATTAGTTGAACTGACTTGATGATGTAGTACCTAGCTGCTTTATAATTTCAAGGTTGCTCTTTGTGTCTTTTTGGCTTTGAAAGCTTTTCAGATGCTTCCACATCACTAGTATCTGAGGAAACTTGCTTGTGGGTGCAGATAGGTTCTTGGTCGTGATTGCTTCAGAGAAGCCTGCAGCCAGAGCCCTTTTGTCTAGAGGAATCTTTTTTTTTCTAGATTTCTAGCAAATACTTCCTAAAAAATCAGTCATCTTCCACCTTGATCAAGCACAGTGGACAGCAGGACCAGGTGTGTGTTCAGTTACACAGATAATGTCACAGCTTCCTCTTTAAGATGGGGGAAGGCTGGTATGGTGAAACACTGATCTTTTACTGCATTTGGATTGTCCATGATAAACTGAGCACAAGTGTAAGTGTGTGACTTAACACATGGGTTTTGTCTACGTGATCTTTCAGAGAAGAGAATGCCTGGAGAAGTGCTGAGCAACAGCTTTTTTGGATATGCTCAAAAAAACCCCCAAACCCAACACAAACCCTGTAGAGTGGAATTGTTCTTTCTTTTTCAGACTTGAAACTGCACCTCCAGAGCACAGACTATGGGAACTTCCTGGCCAACGAAGCCTCCCCGCTTACCGTCTCCGTCATAGACGACAAGCTGAAGGAGAAGATGGTGGTGGAGTTTCGTCACATGAGGAACCATGCTTATGAGCCCCTAGCAAGTTTTCTGGACTTCATCACGTGAGTACCAGCTGTTCATGAACAGCATTTGAAACGTTGGTGTTCTTCAAGACTTGAGGGCTCTCAGACCAGCTTTCCACACTCAGCCCTGTAGCTGCAATGTTTTTTGCAGCTTCTTGAATGAAACTGTTTTGATTGTACCTGGAGGTCTCAAACCAGCTGCACAGTATCACTACGTTGTTAAAGGCTTCTGCTCCCAGGGTGTGCACGCTTCGTTGGCACAGCTCCTTTGCTGCCTTCCATTGCAGAACTGGTTCAGTCTCTATTAGAGCTGTCATCTACCCTTGTCCCTTGTGTTAAATGTTCCTGGGTTCTTTAAAATGTGATCCTGCTGCAAAACATTTGCATGCGCGTGACAGCAGTTGCCTGCTAGTTCTGACCCACCGAGGTCAATCAGCCTTCGTCAGGGCTGCTGTGATCCTGCCATCCCATCCCAGGGGCTGTAGGCCTTCCTCTGACCCCATCACAAACTGGTTCAGGGGGTTGAGCTGGCCAAAAATTGAACAACTTTTCACTTTGGGGGTTAATCTTTGACTGATTTGTTTTTCTTGGCCAGCTCAATGGGATCCAACCAATGCCAGCACTAGGGGAAGGGAGGGCCTAGAATATGCAGCAGGGAAAGATGGGGCTGCAGCAGCCTCAGCATGTCTCTGTCGGTGCATGAAAAGACACGGGGCACCTGCGCTTCCACAGCAGGTTCAGCTGATGTGAAAAGCTTGAAATAGCACAGCGTTCGTGCAAGTATCTTTTCCTAGTGGTTTTGCACAACCTTCTGCTTCCCTGTGTGCTGCTCTTGTTTTAATTGGTAATAAAATGAAATTGCTAGCCTTGGTGAGATACCAGTTGTGCTAGTTTGCATCTGAAACATGGAAGTAAAAATTGCCTTTTTTCCTTTCCTTAGTCTACGTTCCTGTAAGCTCTAGTTTGGCTTGAAAACTGCGTAGCCAGTGGCCTTCTCTAACCAGTAAGGAGATATATCATGAACAAAAATGAATTTCTCATTCATTAGAACATGACTTTAACTTGCATCTCTGAGAAGGAGATTGTACTCTGTTCTCGAGTCAGACAGCTGATACATCACCATTCCTTTATTTGATATAGTGAGCTTGGGCTCGTCACAAGCACTCTGGCAAGCGGTGTTTAATCTTGCATTTTTGGCAGTTGTGTGTGCGTTATCTTGCTTGCCATCTAGAGCTTTTTGAACGGTGTAGGCTGATGTGGAAAAGCTTTTGTGGTTGATTCAAAGATTTTAAATTTTGGCCTATCTGTGGCATCTCCTGCACGTGCAAATACTGATTAAAGACCTGTCTCTCTGCTGTATTCCTTCCTGTTCTGTCCTTTCTATATCTGGACAGTAACACTATCTCATTTTTCTAACCCAGTGGCTCATATCTGTTATTTTCTGGGTCACTGTGCTAAAGCTGCCTGTCTTTTAAGCTTTTCCTGTTTTCTAAGAAATATTTTTTTCTTATATGCCTGTCAGTAAAAATCATTGAATTTTGGTATCTGGCTACGGAGCAAGACTTCAGCAAGACATTACCAAGCCCTCATTTTGCAGCAGTGTTTGCAATGGATGAAGCAGTTGCTAGCTCATCATCTTAGTTGTATGGAGCAAACTCTTCTGTTCTCTGAAACTTAAAATAATTAAGTTAACTTTCAAAACACCTCTTTACCCATCTTTACTTTGCTGTAAAGACATCAATACTGTTTGAGCCTGGCAATATTAGGTAGTTTATCCTCCACTGATGCTTTTCCTTTGCTGCCCTAGAGGTTCCTGGAAATGTCTAGTCTCTATGGAAGTATCATAGTAATCACTAATGGTCTCTTCTTTTTAAAGGCAATAGTCCGGGCAGGACACATGAGTATCTTGCAGACTTTAAAACTTTGCTGTTCCCTAACTCTCACTTTGAAAAACGGCGTGTGGAAAAGATGAACTGAAAGGTCTCAGACCATGCCTGCCTGGATTACACCCTGCGTGACTTGGTAGGAAGGCTGTGAATGGCTGTGGAAATCCAGTTTCCTGTTACACCAGTCCTGTTGACCTTTATCCAGTGTCTACATCCAGCTTGAGTTGTGCAGAAGGCCTTAAACATCTCATGTAATTACATCTCATGTAATCCGATAGGCCAATTCTTGCTGTTTGAATGACTTAACTTTAAAACTGGTGTTTTGCCCTCAACTTGGTTTAACTTTGATCTTGTTCTGCTTCTGTCTCTCTGATTTTGACGAGTTCTCTATTACAAAACACAATTCTGTGCAGGTATCTGTATCTCTTGCCTGCTGCGTAATCTCTTCTTGAATATATTGGTCCCATTCTGCACAGGATGTTTCTTCCTTGAGTTGTCTTCACTCTCATCTCTTCTTTTCCTTTTTACCCACAAGATTTGCTTTAATGCCACTGTCTGCAGTGCTGCCTAGAGGAAGGCAAAAGGTGAAGCAGGAGAAAAGCTGTTTTCCTACGTGAAGCGTCTCCACTCTCTTGCGGAGCCTTTTGTGCAAGGAGTCCAAGTGTTCAGTTGTGTTTTGGCGTGGTTCTGCTGCACCACTGGTGGAAGGGTCTCCTCTGGGTCTGCACTTATCACACCAATGGAGTATTGATGAAATAGAGAAGATGTTACCAGCTTCAGCTGGTCCAAGGTGGGAGTCACTATCAGTGTATTAGAAGCTCTAATAACTTCTAATGACACTACAGACAAGTTAAAACAGAAGAATGAGGACAGTGAAACACAAGGAGTTTGGAGAGGGTGCTGGTTTTGCCCAGTGAGTCTTAATATCTTCTGTTGATAATAGTAATATAGTTAGTGACAGGGCTAGTAGAAAAGAGGGTAGACAAGATATGACTTCTCGGGCTGCCTTTTAGGCTGTGTTTTGATCCCTGAAGCTGTCCCATGGGTCGTAATAGGTCTTGGTTTGGGGTAGGAGGCAGAAGTTTCAGGGATTATTGTCCTGCTGACAGTGTGAAGCTTCCCATGCACGTCCCAAATCGCTGGAGTGGAGAACACCTCTGTTTGGAGGCTGGCAGCGCGTACTTGTGCCAGTAGTCTTCATCTAACCCAGGCTTGTGTGTGGGCAGCGTCACAGAGGTGTTCGGCCAAAGGATGTTGGCAGTGCTGGAGATGTTGTGCCTGCGCAAGCGGCAGAGGGACTGTGTCATCATGCCTACCCTGGGTGACACTGGGACAAGGCTGGATCTTCCACGCTGGCTGGGCACACAGATAGGCGTGATGGGGTGATTTATCTCTGCCTTTTAAACGTGACTATTTCCCACTCCTTTCTTTTAGGGTAGTTGATGAAACTTGAGCAGGAAATGGTAAAGACCGCTCCTGGTAGACAGCTCAGGGCCAGCGAGGCATCAGGTGGTCAGAAGAAGAAATTGTACTCAACTGAATGTGTCCATGTGCTAAAACTGTAGTACAGGCTGAACTGAAATAGAAAATGGTAGAAAGATATGGAAAGTTTGAGCAGGGCTGGCTTCTGCAGGAGGAAAGCTTGAGTTCACTGAGACTCTCTTGAGAGAGAGGCATTGGGTTGTAAACAGAGATTTTTTTTCTTTTTTTTTTTTTTTTTTAAATTGAGTGGGATTGTAGGAGGTGTGTCTGGCTTAAAATGGAAGGAAATGTTTTGTAGCATGTCCAGTTCAGCTCTGAAACTCACCGCTGCTCGATGCCTTTGTATGTACTTACATTTTTTGCCTTCTTAGAAATGTTGGATATCCTCGCACAAGACAGGCCCATCGAGGCCCGTTAAGCACTTGGATACCATCTCACTGAGAGTGACCAGGGTGTAGGTGGCTGGTGCCAGGAGGTGGATCAAGCATTTCAGGCTTTCTCCTTCATGAATGTCCTGCTGGACCTCTGGGGTGGTTTTGAGTTGATCACCAAGTGACTGTTGTGCTTGGTTTTGGAGGAGATCTTGACCCAGGGCACGTTGCTGAGAAGATCTGGGGAACTGACTGATCTTAGACAGTTGTCCTCTCTGATTGCTCCAGAGCCAACCTGCGAAAAGCCATGCCGTTTGTCCCTGAGTGGGATTATGCTATGTCACTTCTTTTGCCTCTTCTAAGTGGTCCATGAACTAGGTGAGGACACAGGAAGGAGAAGCAGCAACGTGGATGGTGTGGGGGCTCTGGAGCACCAGGCGGATGCGAGTTCTGGTGTGCTTTCCTTGCCCAGCTCCATGGGGATGAGGCAGTGCTGCCTGCTGCTTGCCGGAAGGTGGCACTCCAGCCCCATGGCTGCCTGGCCCCAGGTGCATGCCATGCCGTAGGTAAGGGGGGGCACCTACGGAGGTGGGCAGGAGTTAACTTGTCTCCTGAGCTTAGGGGAAGGGATGGTGTTTAAAAGTGCATGAACGAAACCGACCCAAGAACGCAGCTAGGCAGCAACCCCAAAGCAAGGTCTTCGTTCCTCAAGTCACTTGTTGCCACTGATTTTTGTCCTGTTGCGCTCCTCTCCTGGCACCATGCTGACTCTTTCCTGGCTCTGATCCTCTCCAGGAACTCTTCTGTGGCAAGTGTTGTGTTCTTAGTACCAAAATACTGAGGAAATTGGCTGATTTCCCTTTTGTTTTTTCAAGCGGTGGCTGTAGCCGGCCTCCTCTGCCACTGCATATCGTGGCAAGGAAAAGCTCAGCTTGTTGAGCCTCCGATGGTCTCTATAAAACACCTGCTAGCTCTGCGTCTTGCCGTGCAGCTCCTTGCTGGAAGGCTCCTGGTGCTTCCCTGTGTCTTTCAGCCGACCACAGTAGGTTCTGACTGATAGGCACAAGTTGGCTGTTAACATCTCTGCTCCAACACAAACAATTGACTGTTTGGCTGAGGGCATGCAGCGATGTTCTGTAGGGCAGCAACAAACAGGTATTAAGTGTACTTGAAACAGCAAAACCCACTTCCTGAATTCAACAAACACATATTGACTTGTGGGATGGAAGTGGGTTTTAGGTTCTTCTCAGTGACGTGCTGCCCTGCCTTTCTGTAAAGGCTTTGTTCTTTGTGTTAGCCTGACATGGTGCCATGTCCTGTCTCTCCTTCCTTCCAGTGTTCCTGTATTCAGTTTAGACAGGATTCTTTATCTGTGGTTTGTGGTGTTGCTCCTGACTGTAGCCTGCTGTAGCCTGGTCGGATTGTCAGCTTTAGTATTGTTCCAGGGGGGGAAAAAGGGTGGTGTTTGTTTTTGGTTTTGGTTTTTTTGTTTGTTTGTTTTGTTTTGTTTTTGGTTTTTTTTTTTTGCCTTGCTTCAGCACAGTCTCTTCCCTGCTCTGGAAAGTCTGGTTTCACAGCAGCCTGATGTGAGGGCCCCTTGAGCCCTTGCAGCAAGCTGATGGGCAGAGAAGGGTTCGATCTTGTATTCAGGTGGGGGAGCTGCTGGTGATTGTGCGGAAACTGAGTCTGCTGTAGGAGTGAGGTCTGGGGTGGAGCTGGGTCTAAACACATTTTCCAAATCCGTGATCAAGCCCGTCGTCAGAGGACAGACTAGGTTGAGTCTGCTAAGGCTGGGAACCAGGTTCTTTGTTGCCCTGAGGATGCAGCTAGGAACTTGGCTTTCAGTCTGTTTTTGTGGTCACAAGACGTGTTTTTGATGAGGCTGCATGTACCTTTTCCCCTTGCGCATGCCTTTTCTTAGCTGACACTTCCCTCTATTACCTTCTCCCTGACCCAGTGCTGCTCTGCCTCTCCCCTGCACTGGATAGATCTAGTTTCTGCTGCACGACTTTGAGTTCAAACTTAATCTTGTAGCAGTGGTTTTTCTGGAGCCAAATTATTTCAATTGCTACTTGAGCTGAAGAGCAATAATCCTCTTTGGAGTAGGAAGTTGCCTGTCTTTATTCTAAATATACTGGAGTGTGCATCCTGGCATAACTGCGGAGGTTACAAAATATGACTACCTGCTTTTGAAGTCTTTTCTTGTGGAAGAAAAAACTCCAAATGCTGTACATTACAGGCAGTTGCAGTTTATTTGGGTGAATCCAACAGTCTGAAGGATCTTTCCTAATGCTGCTGTGGTTAAAACTGCGCTATACGATTTTCAATTAGTTGTTGACTCGTCGGTGGCGGTGGGATCAGGAAGCAAAAATTACTGTAGTGGCTGGGGATCCTGCAATAAAAGGTTTATGAGCCTTTTCTGGCAGAGACGGTTTTGGCAGAGAAGCACAGGTTTCTGACAAACAGCTTCCCTGTTTGCAGGGAGTGCAAAGTTGAACTGATAAGCCAAGTTCTTGGAGGGATTATGCAATATTCAAAATAAGAGGGCATGTAACTAATGGTCTGGAAATGATCACAGCCTTGCGTCCTTTGGATGGTAGCATCAGAACTGCATCTGTTCTCCTGCATACAGAAAGGATAGAGACCTCATACCAGTTTCCTAGAACCAATGTCCATGCAAATGGACTGGGTTGCATGCCTAAGTGGTGGCCGTGGAAGTCATCTTTCAAAATGGTGTGACTGTGGGTGTCCTCATTGGAAAGGGACTCTTTGAAAGGTGGATTTCACTGTGTATTATGTTGAGGGGATGCTTTTTTCCCCAAACCTCTAGTGCCTGGAGAACACTTCATTTGGCCAGTGGATTTGAACTGGAACAGCATGACCCTCCTCATACCAACCAGTGCTGTTCTTCATTTGGAAGGTGTTAGCATGGTGCCTAGCAAACACAGCGAGCCACGGTAATGGTCAGAAGAGCTAGGAAAATGTTATCGGTAGCAGTAAAGATGGAGCATACTGACGAGCTCCAGATGCAGGCCTGTGTTTCACTAAGATAGAGAAATCTTTAGTGAAACTCTGCAGCCCTGAGAAGGGGCTCTAGCATGCAAGCTGTGGATGATTAGGTGAGAACACATCGCCCCTGGATGACATCCCCGTCCAAGCTGATGCTGTTTTATCCAGAGGCAGTGTGTGGACTTAACTATCTTCTTGGACTTTGTTTAAAGCTGAATCCCTCTGGTGATTCTGCAGCTCGCAGGAACAGTCCTTCCACTTCCCTCGTGTTCCTTCTTGCAATCTTTCCCTCTACAGGCTGAACAGCATGTCTGTTAGAGTCATAAAACAGGGAGGGAAGGAGTGTGTTAGGAGGTTATCAGTGCTCCTCTGATCAATTTATGTGTGGTTGCAACTTTTCCAGAGGACAACCTGCGTGCAGTGCCTTCAGTTGGATGAACGTTCACTGAGCACTTCTGTCCGCGCGTAACATGCTTCACTCCTTGATCGAGAACAGTTTCAAGGTCTTCTGGTGCTGGACCTTAGCAGCCTTCATTTTCCTTTTACCTTTCCATTGATTTGCCTCACGCAGTGCTCTAGGCTGGCAAGTTGAGCCCAGAGAAGGCCTGGAGGCCAAGGGCACTGCTTCTGAAGACTTCTTGAGTTCATCTTGGGTTCTAGTCCCCTTTTCCAGATCCATTCTTATGCTAGTTTGAAGTCTAGCAAATACTTGCATAGAGCTTTGCTTAAATACTGCAAAGTACTGCAATATTTAGAAGCCAAGCAAAATCTTGTGTCTACCCCACATGGTTTACTGCATGTCAAGTGGGTTGATGATTTTTCTTGTCTTCTGCTGGCAGCAGGTCTGTATGCACAGTAATGTTCAGCATGTTATTGAAGCCCAGACCACACATTGACTGAGAATCAGGTAAAGGTGTTTAGGCCATTAAACTCAGTCAGCTTTCTTAGCTACTTCAGGCAGTTTTGGAGGCAATGTGAGTTTGCACAGTGCAGCCTTTAATCTTCTTTTATATCCTTGGAATGTGGGGGTTTTTTTTTTTTTAGTGCTTTACATGTAAGGAAGGTAAGAAAACAGTATATGCAAGTTTGGCTTTTGCAGCTGGTCTATGTGAAAGCAGCATGATTAGATGTTTCTGGTCAATATTTAAAATGTAATTAGTGCTGAAGTCTGCTCAGCACAGCGCAGAGTGCCAAGACTCAGCCTTGCTTACTAGCCTAGTTTCTAAAGCTCTGAAGTCAATCTTTGAGGCATCAGGTTTAAGCAACTAGAGACTCATGCATGAGGCTGCAAGGTGTTCAAAACATTCCCTGGTGTTTCAAGGGGTTTGTACGCATCTAGAACACAAGCCTCAAAATTAAAAGTACTTCATCTAGCTTTTTTTCTCGTTAGCCTTTAACACAGCTAACACTGTATGACTGCTTGTAAGTTACCGGATGATACCACTGGAAAACTGAGGTCAGTATCCCAAGAGACCTAGACTCACTTAGAAGATGGTAAAAATCATGTGGAGATGAAGCTAAATATAGATTAATGCTGAGAACATTCCTGGATACTTGGATTTGAAAGGCTGCCACAGCCTCTGTTATACTGTGAAGTTATAACTCTTTGCTCTGAAATGGTCTCGTTGATCTAAGTTTAGCAGGGCACCCACTTATTGGCTGAGTGCCCTTGGTTTGTGGTGGCAACCATGAAATTCTCAGCTTTCTCTTTGGCAGGTTCACGAACTACCACTTAGGTGTGGTTTTTATTGGTGTGACTCTAGGAAAGACAGTGTGTGAAGATAGGAAGAGATCAGCGCACTTTGAGTGGAGACCATCACATGCTGCATCTACTCTTGCTGTTCCCTGGACAGCCTGAGCTTCAGCTGCAGACGAGGGGTAAAACTGCTCCTGGCCAGGAGCTGCTGGTCTGACTTGTTCTAGTCTGAGCTGAAAAACTGCTCAGTTCATCTACTGTCTATTACTCGAACAAACCTCAGTGAGGCACTGAGGTCTTCTGATGTGCAACATCCCTTTCCTTTCCAGTTCAGGACAGCTGTGCAGTTGTTTACTAATAATCTTAAAACGACACTCCAGATACAAGCATCTCAGCTGTTGGCACTATTCTTAGTGTCAGCTACTGCTCTTTTGTGCTTTGAAGTCTGTGCGTTGCTTTCCCCCATGACTGCTTATGTTCGGAGCTTGAGAGAAGTGTGACAAGTGGCTCTACATACCAGCACCTTTGCTCCAGTGTCGAACCCAGTGGGATAAAGAGATGGGTCTGTGTACTTATGCACAAACCCAAGGAGGCAGCAGTACAACCAACCCGAAACTTTTTCCTTAGGTTACTTCCCCCCCACCAGCCCCTGGGTACCTGAACTGGATGAGCTGCAAGAAGGAAGCACTAGATGCTAAAGTGACTATAATCAAAACAACTTCATCATTTAAAGCTGTCTCTAGAATTCATGCCGAGTTCAGAGCACTGCTCTGATCCCGCTGGAGATTTCCCTTTTTCATCCCAAAATAAACACATGCTTCTACAGTAATCTGAGCAACTGCCCAATGCAATAGTCACATAGTGACTTTTGCCTTGCTAGCATTAGTCTGCATTAAAGTCTAATGCTGGTTTTGGAAAGCATTGAAGTTGCCTGAGCAATGCAATACCTTAACCCGTCCTGGCAAAAACCCCCGAGCCGCAGCCCGGTTCTTCCCTGCTATGCACTTCTGCATCAGCCCGCTGCTCCCTGCGTTTGCTGTTGACAGGGAGGGCTGTCCTCATGACCCCTTGCAGAGCAGCTGTTAAGCTACAGTTTGGCAAGGCTTTCAGAGGATCCCTGAGAAACGCAGGTCATGCAATGTTCCGTCATTAGTCATGCTTTGTGACCACTTGCAGTATTGTTTACGGTTTCTTTAGTATCCTGGAGCAGAAAGCAATAAAAACCCAACCTATCTGCTGTAGGACAATGACTCTTTATGATTAGATTAGATTAGTAAGTGGGGGAGGGAGAAGCCCTAACTGTCTTGGGGTCGCTGCCTTGCAGCGCTAGGCCTGAGTGCCTTCAGGCCAAGTTGTACATGCCCCATGTGATGAGCTTTCATGCATTTTATGTGCTCCCCTGCTAAAAAGCCTTTCCTGATATCCAGCGGGCCATTGAAATCTTTCTTGCATGTCTCGTTTATCTGTGGCTGTACTTAAGTAACTCCAAAAGGAGGAAGACATACATTGATAAAGTACCTGTACATGGCTTTTGCATGTGTGCTCTCCTCCTTGATTCTGCTTGATAGCTGTCCATGGATGACTGTCCCAGAAGTTAGCTTCTGGGGCCTGGCTCTCCTCTGTTTTCTCAGAGAGGTCTTTGCTATGCCTGTCTGAGACCGTACCTCCCAAAACCAGCAGTGAGAATGGTCTCTTTGATCTGCTGCTACTGGAAGGAACATTTCCCCCTCACACACTCCTTTTGGCTTCTCTAGGCATATCCTAGCCTGGCTTTGTTCTCTTTATGTGCGTGTCGCCCAGCTCATATTGTGCTGAACTGGGTGTCGCTGGAGGAGTGAAGATACTGGCCCTGGTTGTCTCGGACATCAGGAACCTGTAAGCCAACATCTCTCTCCTGCTTTGGATGATATTTCTATGCTTGTTGACTCTTTCCTGTCCTTTAATAGAAATTCTGCTCTTCTGTGAGACATCACTGACGTTTCTCAGTATCAACTAAAATTGTATTTCTGTGAATGTGAATTTCTGGAATATACCACACCTCAATTCAGTGGGTGACAGGAAGAGCGAGGCAGGGCGTAACTCTGCACGTGAAACTCTGACTGAACATCCACACTTTCTGTGTCCATCTCACTGTGTGTGCAGATAGCAGCTCAAAGCAGGAGTGTAAAATACGTTCTCGCCCAAGAGAGTTTTGCTACGGTTTTTTTTGTGGAGGCAAGGTTGGGGGCTTGAGATAAGGTGCCATTTTACCACTTAATTAAAGCCCTGCCACCCCGTGTCACTGGCTGTAGCTTATGTAGAGCCTCCATGTAGTGCTTTTTCCTCTGAACTCCACCTGAGTGTTCCCAGTGAGCTAGTGCAGAGGCTCGTCCTCACCAAGGAGCTTGTCAGTCCTTCTACCTGTCTCCAGTCTCCCACCAGACCATCCTATGTCCTAATCTCTTTTCCATGCCAAGCGGGCTGCAGTGAGACTTCATGGTGTTGCAGGTGACCAACTACTCCTGATTTCCGACGTGTCCCATTGTCTGGTCCTCTTATTAGCTGCACTGAGAGCTAGTGAAGGTTAAAATGCTCTTGGAGGGGTCTGAGCATGCATTAACCATGGAAGCTGGAACACTTGAAGCTGGTCGGAATCTAGTAGGAGACGGGGAGGATGATAACAAAAGCCACTCTATTAAACAAGTAGTTGGAGGTTCCTACAAAAACTGCTGCCACCATAATAAATCTAATCCTTTGGGCCTTGGAGGAAATGCCGGCGTAGCCAGGACCCCTGCTATGGTCTTAGTACAGCTGTGCTAGTGGAGGCAGATGCGTTCTTGTTGAGACCTGGCACAGGAAAGTGAGCGTTGCCCCTTCCACAGATGACAAGAGGCTTTTCCAGCTGCCCTGGCACTAGAAGACTTGCCTTGTAGTCGTGATTGACTGAGCCATGACTGTTTTTACTGGGATGAAGCAGGGACTGAATGTGAATAAGCGTGGTCTGGGCTTGCTTGAAGGAAACGGGAACTGTCAGGAAGGATTATATAGCGGTGCCGGTGCCTGCCTGGCCTCGGCAGGCATGAGAAGACCTTTGTCCTGCTGCAACTCTCTTGTTATCGTAAAGGTTTGAAATGCTGTCGCAGTGGAAATTTGAATGAGAAATTTCCCCTCTATCTTGTGCATGGTAACTCCTCTTCCTGCAGGGATGAATCCTCTGACAGCAAGATTTAAGTAGTCTCAATATGTAATGTACTTTTTCAAAAAGTTGCTGCTTGGCCTCCTTAGAGGCCTTGGCGTTTGGCCTATAGACTATGCATTTCCCCAGACTTCCCTCAAGGATAAGGAAACAAGCAAGTTAAGGGGTGTAAATGAAATGGGGAGAGCCGTGCTTTGCACTCTGCCAGTGGAAGCCAGCTGAGTTGTCTTTCCTGGGACCATCAGTCTGAAAGCAGGAGCTTCTCACACGTGAAGAGGGTCAATCTTGGGCTGCTCTCCCCAAACCAGCCTGTGGCTTTCATGCTGAACTGGATTGGGAGGGCATGGATGAGCTCGGTGTGACTCCAGTAAGCCAGGAGCTAAGCCGCTCTGAAGCCCTGTGGACAGAAAGGGCTCCAGGCGCTTTACCTCAGTTCTTCGTGCATGGTTGACTTTGGCCAGGCTCCTTGCAAGTTGCAAATATCTTTCAGAGGGCAAGATTCATGGTAAGCTGTGAATAGGAAAGAGGTGTGCTGATGTACCATGCAATGACCATATATCCTGGCCTGGTCCTTCACTGCAGGCTGAGTTGAAGAAGTGAATTTGGTTTGGTCCTGTCTTGCTTTGGTGAGAGTAATCCTGTGTGTGGTCTTTCCTGAAAGCTGCTGTGCTGCCCTAAGCAAACTTGCATGTGTTTGAGGGCAGATGGTGGAGCTCGGAAATGATCTGCTGTATCCTTGGTCTGGCACACCTCATGGAGATGTATCTGTGTGAGGGTGCAGATGCTTGTATTTACCAGGAACCAGCTGCTTACTGCAAGGGACTTACCCTCAGTTCTCATAAACAGGCCCTTCTTGCTGTCCTGGAGATTGCAATCATCTCCGTGGTGAGAGTTGCACAAACAGAAGGGAGGATAATGACCCTGCAGATTAAAGGGCAAAAGGAGGTTTCCTACTACATGAAGCTTGTGCTGATTGCCCTGGTTCTAGATTCAACATCCCTGGAAAGATAGGCTGCAAACACAGAAAGGCTCTCTGCAAAAATAGGGGGGCCAGGAGGTGCGTTACCCAGCCCTGCAGCGTGGAGAAAAAAGCAGCACCTGTTTGAGGAGCTAAGGTGTGGATTTGCTCATGGATGTGCCCTTTGAGCATATTTGAGAGGCAGTAAGCCCATCTAATAACTACCGAAATCTGCCTTTACCTGGCTCTGCTTACCTGCCTTTGATGCGGTTGAAAGGGCAACAGAGCTGCACTATGTCCTCCTTGTTAGCTTGGAAATATGAAGACCAGCAGCATCCTAATGCCTGACAAACGTGTGCAGAGCCTTAAGCTCGGTGTGCTGGCCTTAAGCTCCCTTTCTTCAGTACCCAAGTACACGTGGGAAGCCTGAACCTCAACAGAGCTCCAACTCCAGATGTGCACAGCTCCTTCTGCTGTTCTAGTTCAGGCCTGATCCTGTTTGTTTTGGAGCAGCTCCTGCCAAGGAGCTTCTTCAGGTCTTTTCCATTATCTAACATTTTAGAGTTAGAGCTCTAGCAGTGAGAGCAAAGGGGTGTAAAATCCAAAATATCCTGCTCTTCCAGCATCTGTGCCCCTTCCGTGTGCTACTGAGGGGGTGTAAAATCCAAAATACCCTGCTCTTCAAGCATCTGTGCCCCTTCCGTGTGCTACTGAGGGACATTTGCAAAGGCATCGTCCTCTGACTGAAAAAAAACCCACCTCATCTCGCTTGATGTTTTTCAGTTTGGTTGGCTTATGGCTCAGCTGGTGGTGAAGGTGCCTAGAGCATCACTCCTGTTCTCACCGGGGACCCTTTTCCTCTCAGCTCCTTGTATTTACATGATGTCTTGATCCCTTGCTAGGACCTTCTACTTGGAGAAGGCCACCAGCCTTCCTTGTATTCCCAGTTTTCAGGCCAGCTGTGTCTGCCTTCTCTGGCTGGACTGGGAGAACTGGCAGGTGATCTTTCCCCTCTACTCAGCCCTGGTGGAGGCCTCACCTGGAGTGCTGTGCCCAGATCTGCGCTCCTCAGTGTGAGAGAAACAGGGACATACTGGAGAGAAAGGCCACAAAGGGCTTGTGTTGGTGGAACTTGTGCCAAGTGCCATGGTTCCAGATTGAATGTCCCATTACTGCAGTGCCAAAGACTGAAGCTGCTAATCCTGTATAACATAAGCGGAGAACTTGGTTGGGGATGTCATAATATGGGCTAATGCAAAAGAGCGTGTAGCTTGTGATGGCAGAGGTGTGAAAAAGCTTGTGTGTAGTTTTGTGAGGGTGTGAATGAAGGTTGTGCCAAAGCTGCCAACCCTGTTGTTTTTGGAAGGGAGCGGGGTTGCAGAAACGTGACCCTTTCTCCGTAGTCTTGGCAAGATGGAGCAGTGCTGCTGGCAATGAAGCTGCGCTCAAGTCAGGCTATCGGCAGATTCCCCTTTGCTGGTGTCCTACAGTGCACGCTTTTGCACATGTTCTCTACAGAGCATGGCAATGCGAGGAGAGCAGTGGGAATGCTGGAAAGACAACTGTTCCCGGCTACCTCGTGGGAGGGTGTAGGAAAGCTGGAGCCAGGCTCCTCTTGGAGATGTGTGGGGTTAGGATGAGAGACAGTAGACAAATGGCCACGAGGGAAATTCTGAGTAGCTGTTAGGAAAAGACTTTGTTGTGAGTGTGGTCAGACACTGGAGCAGAGCCCCAGGGAGGTTGTGAGATACACATCCTTGCAAATAATTCCAAGTTCAGCTGGACAAAGCCCTGAGCAGCTGGAGCTGGCCATGCTTAGAGCAGGACATTGGGCCAGAGGCCTCCAGAAGTCCCTTCCAACCTAATACTCTTCAATGGAGATGCCCAGATAGCGTGGTTCAGTTGTAGCATAAATTACAGCCTGGGACTATACTTGACTCCCTTTTCCTAGGCTGGCGTGATAAGGAGACGTTAAGGAGATGCCTTACTAGTTCTTTGTAGGAAGGCTGGAGATGTTTACAGGGACTGAAGATGTGTGCCCGTCTGGTGCCAGGTGCTGGTTTTTGTAGTATTTGTATTGCGACAGTCTTCCTCTTGCCTTCCTCCAGGTACAGCTACATGATTGACAATGTCATTCTGCTGATCACTGGGACCCTGCACCAGCGTTCGATCTCTGAACTGGTGCCCAAGTGCCATCCTCTGGGAAGTTTTGAGCAGATGGAAGCCGTGAACATTGCCCAGACGCCTGCGGAGCTCTACAATGCAATCCTGGTAGACACTCCCCTGGGTGAGCTGAGCCTTTCAAAATACCTCTCAGCTGTGTGTGCAGCAGATGTCCCTTTCTCCCCCAGTCTAACTAGGTCCAACTAAGTCTAAGTTGTGCTCTGGGAAGACAAAGCGTTGGGTAATGCACAGATGTGGCTGTACTGCCTGTGGTGGCTGGGCTTGAGTTCAGGTTTATGCCTGTCCTATGCCAGTTTTACCTCTGGAGGATGGGCTAGCTCTCTGTACGCTTCAACAAATGTCTAAACCAGCACACTGGTAGTGCAGATTGCTGGGGAATTTGGTTTGTGTGAGCTAGGCCTCAAGCTGTCATGGTAGTAGCTAGATCTGATCTGCTAGATGTGTCCATTTACCAGCTCTTCTGGGAATCGTCACCTGAAATTAGGGAGGAATGAGAAAGTTTGAGAGGTCTTAGCCAATGCGATCTTTTTAATAATTGTCATGGGACACATGGTACATGTGCTTCCTTAGTGAAGGGCTATCAGGTCCTCTGCTGGAATGAGTCACTTAATTTCCAGCGCTTTTAGTTGGACCATTGGGCAATTTCTTGTCAGCAATTTTTGTAGGTAATTATAGAGATCTGCACATGTCCGGTCTTGTTCTGAGGCTGATAAAATTAGCTCTAGATCAAGGAAAGCTCTTTACATACCAAAAAACGCTAACCAGCAACAGCAAAAAAATCTCCAAAAGCCTTTTCAAGCTCATTGTATAGCAGGATCCTGCACTGGGGTATACTGTCTCAGGGCTACAAGCCTTGACCAGGAGGCGCATGACACTAAAACCAAGTGTCTTATGAACAGTCAGACAGACATGTTCTTTAAAGATAAAAGATGTAGGAAGTGGTTCTGGAGAAAATATGGAAGTCTTTTTGCAGTAGTAGGAGAGGTAGTCACAGGAGACTTTCTAGGTTAGCATCTGTGGGCAAAAAAGTAATGAGGTTCGCCTGAGTCAGTGATTAATCATTCTTTTGGGGTTGCTAGAAAGAACAAAACACTTCAAATCATCATATTGTCTTTGATAGAAATAGTTGTTTTTGGAACTGAAAGCGTTTTTGCAAATGCTCTCTGAAATAATGGGGCAAGTGAAGTACTTGTCATGGAAAAATGATTTGCCAGATAGAGCCCAGCAAAGGAGGGAAAACATGTCTCAAGAGGTCTGGGTTGCAAGGTAGGGCAACAATGCTGCAGGAGAACTGAGGCTCTGCATGCAGCTAAGTAGGGATAATGTGTGGGAAGAAAATCCTCCTCATGAGTAAGCAGGTACCTTGCCATTTTGGGAATAAGATAGAACCAAGTATTTCAAAGATATTAGTTCTCAGAGACCGTAAAACTTCCAGCTGTGTACAGAGTGAAGATGCCCCGTTACACTGGCGAGGTGGTTCTGAAGAACGCGGCTGGCAGTTGAGGGTCTTTGCCTCTTGAATTCAGGCACTTGTACGTGAGTGAGCTTTGCCTGCTTCTGCCCTGTCTAGGCTGAGGTCTTCAGACCTTTGCCCTGGCCATGCCCTTGAGGCTGTGTACCATCTAGTGTGGCATTTCTTCAGTAGGAGAACATGGGGAGTAGCTGTGTTGCCTAAACAAGCAGGCATGCAGGCTCCAGTTGTTTAACTTGCATTCTTTCCAGTGACCACACGCAAAGAAACAGCAGCTCTATCTCCTAAAAGTACTTGAGTAGCTACGTGGCTTGGTAGGAATGCCTAACCCCAAATGGCTCTCATAGGTTAGCAGGGCAAAATAGGCCTTGCTGTTAGCCTAATTTGGGATATTGGAGGGCCAAGAACTGAAATAGCTGCGTTCTCATTCCTCTGCTACTCTGAAGTAGCCACTGCTTAGCTATCTAGGCTAGCCAGCGAGTCCTGCAGTGAAAACCAGTCCTGGCACACTCTGTTTTCATTTTTGCCAGCCGTAGGGAGCAGTGCTCCTCCAGCTACGTGGCATTGGTCTCTGATGCTGTTGCAAAGAAACCTCGGGGGGGGGTTAACCCCTGTTCAGGACTCTCTAGACCCACAGTGCAGCTGCTGTCCATGCCAGGAAGCTCGTGCTATAAAAGTAGTGCACGCTGGAGGTGCGAGCCTGCATCATACCCGGTTTGTCGCACAAAGCAGAGCACCAGTCAGTTCTCGGCTTGAGTGCAGTGTCCTTTACCCACAGCTGGACTGCGTAAGCTGAGAAAGATCATATTTCTCTTTGTAGCAAATTCAGCAAAATTGGTTGCTGAGTGAGAGTTGAAGAAGTCATAAAAGTCCTGTCAATGGGTTTTATTGTGCTCTTGCTAACAAGTGAGTGGTACAACAGCCTTATGTTACGCTAGATGTACAAGACTCCTCTTTATCTGCAGCTTGCAGTACCCTGTGCTAGGTCTGAAATCTGTTCTTTCGGTGGCAACAACTTCTCAAACTCCCTCCCAGCCATACTCTGGCAAAGTATGTAAGGCTGAGCTTCCTGTTACTTACCTCCAGCTGGAGAAATAAAAGGCCTCGGAAGAAGTGGAAAATGGGACTGATAGACTTGACCGGGGGAACAGCTCTTGACTCCAACCATGGAGTGTCATGGGTTGTAGGAGCTGTGGCATCCCCATGCCTCCTTAATCCAACTAAGATATAGGAGGATGAGGGAGAAGCACAGCACCAGCTTCCTCAGGACTCACTGAGTCTGTGAGCTGCTGTCTGGCAGATGCTTAAGCGCTACTGCCATGCTGTAGCAGGCAATTTGGAAGCTGTCTTGTCACCTCTGAGTGCCTGCATCTGGGAACAGTTTGGGTTTTGCTTTTTTTTAAATACAGGGTGCTCTGGCACTGATGCTGGGGGCTAGAGCTGAGAATTTCTGCTGAGAATAGGCTGGTGTGAGAGCCCCAAAAATGATTGTGGCCTGGGGAACCATGGTGGAGCCTGAGGTTTTGAGTCATGGCAATTTGGTGGCTGCTGAAGATAAGGGCCAGGCCTAGGAGGGACAAGCTCAACGTAGGCTGTGCTTCTGCCTGGTATTGTTGAGAACTCTGGAAAGTGCTGGGCATGGGTCTGGCTAGGGCAATGCTAACTCTGTCTGTGGCTCTGTTTCAGCTGCTTTCTTCCAAGACTGCATATCTGAACAGGACCTGGATGAAATGAACATCGAAATAATTCGAAACACACTGTATAAGGTAAATAAGATCTCTTTAAACTTCCCTATTTCCTCCTAGCATGACTACAGCTCTGTCTTGGGTCAGGAGGTCCAGCTTAGGCTGCCTTTCTTCAACCAAAGGGGAAGAGGGTATTTTCCTCTTAGAGTAGATTTAAAAATAAATTTGCTTTCTCTTTTCTTTTCTTCCCTGGAGTGGTGATAGAGTGAACATAACCAAGAACTAGTTGCATCTGCTGGAAAGTAAGGATAGTGCTCTTGGAGGGGCCTGACATCTGATCACCCAGCTCTGCAGAGTCAGGGCACCAAAGCTAGGCAGAGTGACTTTTTTTTGGAGCTGTCAGGCTGTCAAGAGTCTGTGCAAGAGATTTTTTAGAGGTTCTGCCTTTGAATAAATTTGCTCAGGCCCCAGGCAGGCAGGAGAAGGCTGCTTCTTAACCACACGAGTTTAGATGTGTAGTTAACTGCGTTCAAAGCGCTGAAGTGGCTTGATCTTAAACTTGGTTGAAGGACTCCCATGGGCTTGGCTCTCTGTCTTGACCCCTTTCAGAAGAGCCTCCAACAGTCTGCTCAAGCCTTCAGTGGCTGTGGTTGAGGTTAGATGCTCTTGGTAGAGCAGCGTAAAAGGTACAGCCGGGATGGAGGAGTCCTGCAGGCACAGAGATGTGGAGGGGCTAAGGATCTCCTTGTCCTGAGCCTGCGCAGGGAGCTTTTGTCTCCTCTGCAGGCCTTGTCTGGTTTTAGCTGGCAGTATCAAAGCATGTGTTTATGTGCAGGCTGTGGCTATCGCTCCATCTCAACTCTCTGGATTAAGGGTGGGATGCAGATTGTATCTGCCGACCTTGTTTTGGCTGGTCGCAGCCAGCCTGCAGTCAGTGTGACCTCTGCTTCCCAAGGAAGCCATGGCCTGTTTGGAGAGGCAGAGAACAGATCAGGCGTGAAGGGAAGAAGGCAAAGGGAGGGGAGAAGGAGCTGCATGTCGGCAGTCATGCCCAGCTGCGTGTGGCCTCTGGCATGTACTGATCTTTTGCTGTAATAGGGGGAGGTAAGCTTGTACGCGTAAATACCTGCACCCTTGCAGGGTGCAGACCTCTGTGTGGAGATGAGGCAGGTGGGGGAAGGCAGGGAACAGCGTGAGCGCAGGGCAAACAGGTTGGAGGGGGTGTGTGTGTGTCTCCTTGGGTCCCAGCTGCCACATCCTTTCCCGTCTCCTTTTTGAGGCCTGATACTTCTTTACATTCTGCTCTTCCTACCCCCAAATTGAAGCGTAGATGCCTGGTGTCCCTTGGCTTGTTCTGGGACTGCTTCTTGCTAAAGAGCAGCCCCCGGGGAACATAGGGGCTCCATCAGTAACGAATCATGGTGACACAAGGGTGAAAGAGGTAACTGCTGCTTACAGACTCTCACTTGAATCCACCTCTCTCCCCAGGGACTGGAAAATGTATAATGCAATGCAAATGGTCTTCATAGGCAAATGGGGAAAATAAAATCAGGTCTGGAATCTGTGCAGAACTGCTCTGAGGAACAGAGCAGGCAGGTGCCTGGGATGGCTGCCTGCGTCCGGGAGGACTTGGCATGGGAAGGAGAAGTGCTACCTCCCAGACCTACTGGAGGTTTTGTGAAGGAATCTGCGAGCATGTAGACAGAAGGTTTGAGCAGGATTCATAGGAGGAAAGCAATTACAAAGGTTTCTTGTTAGCAATGACAAATGAGAAGATTCTTGAATGGAAATATGGTTAAGATGGGGAGCAGAGTTTAAAAGTAAGCAGTCAGCTCTTAGTGTAGAGGGCGGTCAGCAGTGGAGTCCTGCAGCGGAGGCATGCTGGCATTATCTTCAGTGCTTACTCCTATTTTTCCACATCTTTAATGGATATGTTGAAGTGAAGCTGCCTGACTGTTGGCCTTTGCTGGCGACCTTCTTGTAGGAAGCAGCTGAAGGAGCTTTGTGACTGGACAATAAAATATGGCAGGCAAATCAACACGGATAAATGTGGAGTGATGTATGGGAGAGGCAAAGAGGTAATCCTAACTCTGCGTGTACAGTGAGGGTCTCCTTGTTCCTTTCTACTACTAAATGAAATCTTGGGTTATTGATTGACCTAAGGAAGTGTCTCTCTACAAGGCAGACTGTTCCTAACAGTAGAAAAGAAGAGAACTGCACAAATATCACTGTGCTGCTGCATACATCTGTAGCGCTTTTGTCTCATTCCTCTTCTCTCTCATCTCTGAATGTGAACAGCAGAACAGGGGAAGTTGCTAAGGAGGACAAGTTTAAAGGTTTGGGTACAATGACTTCTGTATGGGAAACTACAAAAATGGTTGGGATTCCTCACCTGGAAGAGGAGTGAATCAGAGCTGTGGTGGTAACTGCAGATAGTGTTGGAAAAGTCAATGTGGATGGACAGGCCACAGTTCCCCCTTCAGGCTGGAGGTGACAGACAAATGAGGCTAGCAGGATAAATGAGTGGGTTCATGGAAGTCAAATTCCATGAAGGATTATTAAATGCAAAGAGACTACTATTTCTGGGGTAAGGGTTTCAGGACACTGGAGAACTTCTGTAGATTGCTCTCATCTGTGGAGGGGTCCATAGGGGAGGGTACCCAGTGCGGCTGTTTTACAGTCTGTGTTTCCATGGTGTCTGTGATACTGGATCCTCATTCAGTGCTGGGTATTTAAGTTCACCTATTTTTGCTCCTAATGCCTTAAGTTTGTGCGTGACCTCTGAGAAGGGCAGGGGTAGTGGCTGAACCTCTTACCCAGGTTCCCTCTTCTGTCAGCCTCAAGCAAAGTCCATTATCCGTGTCCTTGTTCCTGTGGTAACTCTGAAGACTGATGCTCTGTGCTCTTCTGCACTTGAGCAGTGGCAAGTGCTGGAGATGATGTTTCTTTGATGTGTGATGCTCACCCAGCAGTCTCCTTTTGTACTGTGTGGTAACAAATATTTACAGAACACAGAAATCCAGGTGCTTTCCTAGTGCAGAGGCTGAGGGTATCCAACACGTGCATTCTTGGTCCATCTTCAATCCTGGAGTTGTTGTGACAAAGCAGAGATTTGTGATGTCTCAGCATCATTTTATTCCATCCCTTTTAAGTGATTCTGGTTGCAGCTCTCTGTCAGGGAGGTATTTTATCACATGATGGTTTCTTCTGAGAAAGTTTTTTGCTGAACAGCACTTTTAACCATGCACTGCCTTCATGGGCTCCCCCTGGGAGATACAGTCATCTTCCAGCTGGATTACGGTACATCTCCACAAAGGATTACGTTTCCTGGAGGCAGCGTAGCTGTGCCTAGCCTTGTATGTTTTCTGCAGTGCTCCAGTTGGGATGGAGACCAAGCGGCTGCAGTGTGAAAAGAGAATTACAGAGAATGGCTAGTTTGCTTTACAGATGTCCTGTCTCATCTCTTGACTCTGCTTACACAGCGGTACTTTCTGAGCGTAGGTCTTGCAGCTATAGTTGTGTGGCTTGGCATGTTTGTGGAGGCCAGAGCGAGGTCAGGAAACCGTGTGAGACTTCAGTAAATGCTTTGGAGTTAGATGACTCAAAGGAGCAAAATAGGCTTTAACCTTGCTGCCTGGGGATCTTGCCTGAAGTAAGCTCATGCAGTCACTCGAACAAACCCAACCACAGCCCTCCATGTCTCCAGATCCTGGGGGAAGCACTGACCCTCGTATGGGCTTGGCTCACATGGGGTGAGAGTGCCCGTGCTGTGTTATAAAGCGTTTGGGAGCATCCCTGCTTGCTGTTTGTCCCCTACTGAATGGCTCTCTGGGGCAGTAGATGAAGCAGTGCAGAAGAGTGCTCATCTGCCCTCTCTCTTCCAGGCTTACCTGGAGTCCTTCTACAAGTTCTGCAAGGTGCTGGGAGGTACCACGGCAGATGCCATGTGCCCCATCCTAGAGGTAGGTCTGGAAACCCGCGTAGCTGGATGGTATTGCTGTGATATTCATTGCTCTGTGCTCAGGCCCAGCTTGCCTGCCAGCGTTAAGGATACTAAAGATTCTTCAGCATCCCCATGCACACTCTGCCTGCTCACTGGGAGACCTAGGAAAACACTGCCTGCACATGACTTTGGACAGATTTGGTTCTTCGGTCCTGATCTTGCCAGGTGCTGACACATCTGTTGCCTTCGTGGCAACATCTTCATCCTCTCACATGGATAACGAGCAGGAGAAAAACCAGAGCTGTTCAGTGCACGGCCCGTCTCCATGCCAAGGCTAGCTGTGGGATGTGCAGGGCTCAGGGGCAAGGAGAGAGACTCCTTGACCTGGGCAGGGTTCTGCTCAGTGATTTGGCTTGTGCCTGGGGTGGGAATTTCCTCACCTGACTGCTCCCCAGGCATCAGCTGGGAGCATGCATATGGGCATACTGGGAGCCTGCACATGTAGCCTGCCCTGGCTGGGCACTGGATAGCTGTATGTGTCCCAGGCAGCTTGCTCATGCTGCTCTCTGATGTGGCTCTGTTCAGAGCAGCATTGGTATCTGCTGGCCTCTGGCAAAGATGCTGCATCCCAAAGTGAACTGCTCTTTTCCCGCAGTTTGAAGCTGACCGGAGGGCCTTCATTATCACCATTAACTCATTTGGTACCGAGCTGTCCAAGGAGGACCGAGCAAAGCTGTTCCCGCACTGTGGCAAGCTCTACCCTGAGGGCCTGGCTCAGCTGGCCAGAGCAGATGACTACGAACAAGTCAAAAATGTTGCAGACTACTACCCTGTGAGTGCTTTGGGGTGAGGGCTGTGGGGACTAGTGCAAGGACCTGCTCTGGATCAGAGCTTCTCAGGGATCTGGGGAAACTTGTGGATTCACAGCCTGGGGAGGGGGATGTCTATCTTCTGCTGTTACTGTTGGTCCTGTGCTCTGCTTGACCAAGATGGAGTTGGCTTGCCTGTGATGCCGTTGGCTTGTTAGTTGTGGCTGCCGTAGCAGAGGTGATAGGGAGACCAGGCATGCTTTATGCGCCTTGTCCCAGGGTGTGGGGACTGCCCTCACCACCAAACCCTTGTGTTGGTGTGGCAGCAATGGCAGTCTCTCTTTGGCTGGTTGGGGATGGAAACGTGTCTTCAGCGAGAAGTGGTGTGCCACATCTCCAGCCCTAGCGGGTCACTCCGAGCTCTGGTTCAGTTGCAGGGGAGATGCTGACCTGGGAGGACATGCTTGGATGTGTCTGAGTTCCTTAAGCTTCTCTTGTGCATGGCGGGGGGCCTTTTTGGAGTCAGAGAGCTCAGTGTCCCCTTGCTGAAGCAGCCAGAGCATGTGCCAGTGTTTGTGGGCACAGGGGCCTGGCCCAAACACTCTGGTCTGTACACGGAGGGATCTGTACCCGATGCATCCTCCTTGCAGACTCAAAGTGATGATTCGGCTTTGAGCTCTGCACGTTTCAGAGAGGGGTAGGATCTCTGGCTGGACAAGCTCACAAATGAAATAAAGGCTTTCTCTGCCTTACAGGGGATTGCCTTCAGCCGGTGTGTGTGCAGTGCAGCCTCAGCAGCATCCCCTTGCCAATGCTTATGTGTACACAGGGCAGACTCTTGGCTTCTGTGTCCTCTGCTGACCTGGCATGGTGGCTGGGGTGTCTGTTTGACGTACAGGACCCAGGAACGCTGCTGAGCTTGGAGGGGTTTGGGTATATCCTCTTGTAATGTCTTCCTGCAGGAGTACAAGCTGCTATTTGAAGGGGCTGGCAGCAACCCTGGAGACAAGACCCTTGAAGACAGGTTCTTTGAGCATGAGGTGAGTGAGCCCTGAGACACTTGCAAAGCTCAGGGTAGCAGCAAGCTTGTCTGCTGCCCTGTCAGCAGTGCTGTGGATGAACAGATTTTGGGGAGAGGAAAAGGATGCTAGCCTTCTGCTCCAGCGAGGGAATAGGGACCCGGCATGGTGCTCAGTCCGTGTTCTCACCCAGACAGATTAGAGCAGTGTGGGAGGCAAGTTTGGGGCTGCTGGTGGATATTTGGTCCATCGACAGCAAAACCAGAGTGTAGTTATGTGGGACAAGAGGATTTTCAAATGTCAGAGCCTGTCCTGAGCCATGTGCTGTAGGTCAGAGCTGCTCCGAGGACCTAGAGAGGTGCAGAGCAGGATACCTGTGCTGAGCCCCCCAGCCTGCCGGGGAAGTCATGGGACCTCCCAAGCTGCTCCACGCTTACCTTGACCAGCTCCTCCCATCTGAGGTGGACAAGTGACATGTCCTCCTCTGGGCTTTCCCCAGGTGAAGCTGAACAAGCTGGCCTTCCTCAACCAGTTCCACTTTGGAGTCTTCTACGCCTTCGTGAAGCTGAAGGAGCAGGAGTGCCGCAACATTGTGTGGATCGCAGAGTGCATTGCCCAGCGGCACAGGACCAAGATTGACAACTACATTCCCATCTTCTAACCCTGCTCTGCTCCTGTCCGACCCTCCTGCCCCTGGAGTCCGGAGGGACCCCTGTCTAACTCCCTGAGTTATCCCTTGCCCAGACTCCAGGGATGTCCCATCTGTGGAACTGGCTCAGATGAGGAAACTATACAGTTGCTAGTTAAATTATTCACAAGCTGAAGTTTGAGTTGTGTGTGCTGCGAGGGGTCCGGAGGGACCAGTGGCACAGGCTTGGCCCTGTGTAGCAGGAGAGACACCTCCTGTTGTGTATCTCATAGTCCCCGTGTTACTGTACTAATCTGCTGTATGCGCTTACGCTCGTAGAGCAAGCACCAGCCGGGGCGTTGCTGCCTCCAAGGGGTTCCCACCGCCGCAGAGGAACGCATCACGTCTGCCGTGGCTGGGGGTCCCTCTCTGTCAGTGCTCTGCACGCCTCCTAGTCGGTGTTGTTCCTGTGAGATTTAGTTCAAGTGTCATTTGTAGCGTAGCCCATGCTGCCGTGCAATCCCTGCATCCCTTGTAGCTAACCCTGACCTGGGAGAGACCGAGCAGCCCTGGCCAGGACTGGAACGGAGCCTGTGGAAGCGTGAGGGCAGAGCCAGAGCGCTTGTGGAGCACACTCCTCCCCGCTCCGGCAGCATTTGCACTAGCGCAGCCTCGACGTGTCCTCAGAAGCAGCTCTCATCCGTCTCCCTCCTGCCCTGCAGCTTGAAAGGGCTCCGTAAGCTAGCTGAGCTCCTTCCTCTCCCGTGAGGACCCACGGCTTGGAGTTTGTCACAACTGTGCAAGAGTCGGGGCTCCTTTTGGCTCTGCGGATGGTGCTGGACCCCTGCACCACCCCAGGGCAGACATCCAGGCTGGCGCAGCCTCCTCCCCTGCGCAGGGTGTCTGGGCTGGTCCTGCCGTGGAGCCGTACGGGCACAGCTGGTCCTTGGGCAGAGCAGCTCTTGGGTCTGGCTCCGCTTGGTCACCCTGCTGAGTGCGGAGGGCAGCTGTTGGCAGAATGTCCCACACCCTGTCCAGGCCCTGCCCGTCTGTGGTTAGGGGGTGGGAGCCAAGCCCTGGGCATGGCATGGCAGCCCTGTTCCTTGCTGCTCTGTGTCCCGGCTAGCTCCCACTTGCACTCGAGGTCTGGGAGATGCCCTGTGGTGGTGTGGCAGCGGAGAAGCCTCGCTGCTGGTGGGAGGGATGGATGGAGAGCGGCTCTGTCCCAGCTTGTGCTGTGGTCACCTCTGCAGTGTTTGTTATCCCGTGACCCCCTCCTCTCTACACTAATAAATATCTGCCTACTGCACTGTGCTCTCCCTGCTTACTTGGGTGCCTGCTCCCACATCCCCAAGAGGAGCCTGCGTCAGCCACGGGGCCTCTTACCTGGGGAATTTGGTATTTGTAGTAGTGGAGCCTGGTGTGACTCCTGCATGACTTGGGGCACTTGCTTCTACCGCAGACAGGGCAGTCGTGCCACCTGTTGGGGCATTTGCGCTCCAGCCCAAGCTGCGTGTGATGTCTGGTCTGTGGGTGCAGCTGGGTGCTGGGCTGGTGGGTGCGCAGGAGCTGTACCCCTCGCTGCTCCTGCAGCCCTATGGGAGTGAGCCATGCGGTTAGGGAGCTGCGTGACAGATCCCCTGGCTTTGTTAGCTTGTCCCCCTGCGCCTCCTGCGTGGGGCTGGCTGTGTGTGGCACCGTCACCCCTTCCAGCCTTCCCCCAGCAGGGCCATGGAGTCAGAGCAAAGCAAAAGGAAGCCATGGGGAACAGGGGGAGGGAGTGCAAGCTCTTCCCCTGCTGCCCAGGGGCTGCTTCTCTGCCCATGTACAACCCTTTTCCGGGGCTGCCCCACGCAAGGTTCCTGCCACGGTGCTCAGTGCAGTGACCCAGCTCGGCTCTGCCCGCAGGCAGGACATCCCTGACCAAGCATCACAGCGCTGCACCGCGGAAGGAGACTGCCAGAGCCCAGTGGCATATCAAGAACAGATTTATTTAAAAAGTGACAGTCACGTAGTTCATCTTATGAAGAGCTCTGCAGCCTGGCCTGGGCCCCTGCGCTCGCCAGGAGCACATGGAGTGTGTAATGAACGGCAGGGAGGCAGGGGCTGGCACGGCAGCAG